>NW_026853611.1:0-133835 GCF_026571515.1 Ruditapes philippinarum | reverse complement strand
AATTCTTGCGCGGTCAATTTAATATAGGCAACAGAAGGGTCATTAAGTGAAGATTTAGGTCATAGGCATTTATTAACTCGTCCCAGAAAAATGTTACAAGGCTCATCACAGATTCAGCAAATTAAGAACGCGTTTTTGTTATGTTAAAAAACAAGTTTATATGAAATGCAATATATAAGAAAATGCACTGTATACATGTATATTTTTGTTTATATACAGTTATGGACCAATGAACCCGGTCAATATACTTGAAGGGATTCATACAAATTACGGCTCTAGGGCAGGACAAGTTAGATTTGAAAAGGAAGAAGACTTTAGAATGTTTGCAAAGAGAATACGCAGCTATGGTGTACAGGTAGGGTCAAAATAGCTTTAAGGTGAAGACATTCACATTTCCCAGACTAAAAGGCGTTCATTTCTTTTTACAGAGGGAACGGTGAAAAAATGAACCAATAATAATAATAATAATAATAATAATAATAATAAAAACAAAACTTACTTATAAGTATACTAGTTACCTCCTCACGCAGTGTTCTGGCATCAATCAAGGGGATGCCTCAAAGACTGGTCAGTCCATCATCGGTGTAATGTTAGATGAACTCATATAGATATGAGGTTTCCGTTATGCTACACTTTGAAGTGAACTACTGATCTCACTGCTACAATATTCGAAACAGTCGAAAAGTGTAACTAGACACACTTTCAAATAATGGGCAAAACAGTTCTGGGAATGCAAATATATATACAAAAAAGTTCATCTCTCGTACTCGTATGTTTATAAATAAAAAACAGTATTTGTATCATGTTGTAAAATCATATTTGTTTGATCTCACAGATTGGACAGATAATTACACGAATGGACAAAGCTGTAAACATGCGGACCACCAATCATAACGTTTCAATAGTAAGTTATTTTCTCTTATATTACCGAGCTGTTTTACATAAGTTTACATTTGTATATTATTTCCATATACATATATTCATTGTCAAGTTTGAAACATTTTGTTTGGTTTATTTGATACACGACGTAAAGGTGTAGTTTCATGCTTACAACCTTGTTTTTCTTTTGATTACGAACAAAGTTTGATGCATTACTCATTGTGACCAAAATAGCGTCAGATGAACACGTTATAGAGGTCGCTGGCCACCGGATCACTTACGTAATTTCAATGAAGGTATTGACAAGATGTTACTGTTCGGAGGAGACCGATGTTTTAAGTTTTTGCCTTATTAGTGAAACATAAACCTACAGAATGCATGAATTGGCCTTGCCCAGTTTTGAATTTGGGCTGGCCATTTTAAGCGACAAAGGCTGTCCACTACCGGATCCGGCAGGATCAGGATTAAGCTGCCATGTAAAGCACATACCTTACTACACTGGCGGCAAAAATTAACCACTTCCGGTTCGAGCAGGATCAGAATTAAGCTGTCATGTAAAGCCCATACCTGACTTCACTGGTGGCATAAGCCACCACTTCCGGTTCCGACAGGATGATTAAGCTTCCATGTAAAGCACATACCTGACTTCACTGGCGGCAAAAGCTATTCACTTCCGGTTCGAGCAGGATCAGAATTAAGCTGCCACGTAAAGCACATACCTGACTACACTGGCGGCAAAAAGCTTTCCACATCCGGTTCCGGCAGGATCAGGATTAAGCTGCCATGTAAATCCCATACCTGAATTCACTGGTGGCAAAAGCTATTCACTTCCGGTTCGAGCAGGATCAGGATTAAGCTACCATGTAAAGCACATACCTGACTTCACTGGTGGCATAAGCTATCCACTTCCGGTTCCGACAGGATTATTAAGCTGCCATGTAAAGCACATACCTGACTACACTGGCGGCAAATGCTTCACTTCATGTTCCGGCAGGATCAGGATAAAGCTGCCATGTCAAGCTCATACCTGACTACACTGGCGGCAAAAAGCTTTCCACTTCCGGTTCCGGAAGGATCAGGATTAAGCTGCCATGTAAATCCCATACCTGACTTCACTGGTGGCAAAAGCTATCCACTTCGGGTTCCGGCAGGATCAGGATCATGCTGCCATGTAAAGCCCATACCTGACTTCACTGGCAGCAAAAGCTATCAACTTCCGGTTCCGGCAGGATTAAGCTGCCATGTAAAGCACATACCTGACTACACTGGCGGCAAAACGCTATCCACTTCCGGTTCCGGCAGGATCAGGATAAAACTGCCATTTAAAGCACGTACCTGACTTTACTGGCGGCAAAAAGCTATTCACTTCCGGTTCGAGCAGGATCAGGATTAAGCTGCCATGTAAAGCCCATACCTGACTACACTGGCGGCATAAGCTATCCACTTCCGGTTCCGACAGGATTATTAAGCTGCCATGTAAAGCACATACCTGACTACACTGGCGGCAAAATGCTTTCACTTCCGGTTCCGGCAGGATCAGTATAAAGCTGCCATGTCAAGCTCATACCTGACTACACTGGCGGCAAAAAGCTTTCCACATCCGGTTCCGGCAGGATCAGGATTAAGCTGCCATGTAAATCCCATACCTGACTTCACTGGTGGCAAAAGCTATCCACTTCCGGTTCCGGCAGGATCAGGATTAAGCTGCCATGTAAAGCCAATACCTGACTACACTGGCGGCAAAAGCTATCAACTTCCGGTTCCGGCAGGATTATTAAGCTGCCATGTAAAGCACATACCTGACTACACTGGCGGCAAAAAGCTATCCACTTCCGGTTCCGACAGGATCAGGATAAAGCTGCCATTTAAAGCCCATACCTGACTTTACTGGCGGCAAAAAGCTATTCACTTCCGGTTCCGGCAGAATCAAGATTAAGCTGCCATGTAAAGCCCATACCTAACTACACTGACGGCAAAAGCTATCCCTTTCCGGTTCCGGCAGATTCCGGATTATGCTGCCATGTAAAGCTCAACCTTAATCATTCATGTAAAACGTTCTTTATTAAAGGAAAAGGTGCCATCACTGATGGAGAATATGCGAGCAATGTATGTTAATAATGAGACAGCTTTCCCAATGTACGAACCGTTTAAGGACAAGATGGATGACCTGGTTTCAAATGCTACAACGTACGTGCTTTTTTATTTATTTATTTAACGTTAATTATTCAAGGTTAAATATAGTTAACTATTTTTTTGAAATGGTAAATTTTTTAAGGACAAAATAATCAAATCATGAATGATGTAGGAGTTGTTAAGTGACACAATTTTAGGAAGTTAGGAAAAAAATAAAGGTTGAACGATTATGTTTATGTTTAGGGTTTTAAAATATGTTTTGCCCAATAGAACTGCATTATTTCAAACGAATCATAACACATTTACTTTGGCAATAGACTAAATTTATTCATTCTAATAAATCGACGGTTTTATAAAAATAATTTCAAACACTAAATTATGCGCCGTTCTTGACCAGTTTAATTTTGTAAATTCTGACTAATAAACACTTACTTATACGTAGGGAATTGCTATATTCATAGTGAATATGCCATTTACTTCTCTTTTTACCTTAACCAATACAAATTAAATTTTACCTTTCGTAACCACTTTCCTCTTAGGCTTAATACAGTCATGTAGCGGGATTTCGATGTACTAAATCGTTGATGTGTACTAAATTATTACAATATACGAGTAATAAAACAAACAATGCTACAAAACATTTGCTCAATATTGTCATTTTGATATCTTTTTTTTTTCAGGAAATCTACTATTCGAGATGTTGCTGTAACCAATATCAAGTTTCTCCTAGAGCAAGTAAAGCAACTCGCAGCGTTTATAAAGAATGTAAGTGTTAGTGTAGTAGTGCCCAGATATTGTTTATTTTCAGTATTTTTTCACTCCTAAAAATGTAATAAATGAAACATAAAATAAATATTCGCATGTAGTTAGAAACATTCATTGATAACTTGTACAGTGTACATGGTGTAATTAAATAATTTTACGTTTTTATATGTGTATGTACTTGCAATATTTAGAGTTTTTTTGGACAACTTTCCGTTGAAACAACAAAATGGATGTGGGTGACAGTGCGGAAGTACACGGAACAGACAGATATTCATTGACAAAACACAAAATCCCACAATACATTTCTAAAATGATGTAAGAAGTAAGGCTGTTGAAAAATCAGAAATTTTTGCGAGGGATTAAATTTCGCCCCCACCCCTTATGCGAAATGAAATGTTTGCTAAGTATATTTCATATATATTTAACAAAACTGAAAGTAGGGATTCGCGAATACTTAATATCACGATTTAATCTGAAATGATGATTTTGCGAAATTTTGGCCTTGTGAAAATATCTTTTTTACAGTATCTTTTAAGATTTATAATTAGCTTACCTAATATAGCATTATATCAAGTAAATTTAAAAAGAAAAAAAAAGAATGAAGAAATACCACGCACACTCGCGCACGTACGCACGCACGCACGCACAAACAACAACAGCAACATACTATACTCTTGTTTTTTAACTAATATGATATTAAGCGAGTTATTCAGTTATATATTTGGGCTATTTATATTTTTTCAGACTTACATTCCAAATACGCGGTCATCATTCGGAGTAGGCGGTCTTCCACAGGGGGCGGAGTATTACAAGGCGTGTTTAAAATGGCAACTTTCTATAGACCTATCAGCTGATGAGATACACAGAATGGGAATTAGAGAAGTTCAAAGAGTTCATTCTGAAATTCAAAAGGTAAGCTTTATGATGCCACAAAACAGTTTAAACTTTCAAAAATGATTTTTCTTAAATGATGTCACAAGATGGGCTCAAATATTGATTGATGTCTTACGTGGTTAGTATGAAAATGACTTTTTCTGCCCACACAGCTGTGCAGATCTAGATTATTCGGTACCACTCGGCACATCAGTGTCGTCTGATCATGATCTGCGCTGTTCGCTGGTCAATCAGGCCTTTTTACAATAGTTTTTCGATAGTAACGAATGTTGCATTTCGCACATGCGCATTCTGCGTATAAGGTTGTTGAAAATTTCTCTTAAATATGAAGAATTACGTCTAGATTGAAAGGTGAACAAGTTCATTGAATATAATGTTGCCACCTTATAAATATTCTGTTACTTAGTTAGGAATTTTTGTACATGTTTACATCTTTTAGCTGGATCATATTAATTAAACTAACTCCGGTCATTTTGTTTGTACGCTTGTCAATATCTTTATTGTTTAAACATTTTCTCATTCATGGAATGAATCTGAAATAATGCGGTTTAAAAGGTTAGCCTATAATATATAATGAGCGTGCAATGACAGCTTTTCATTGGTTAATATTTTAATGTATTCATTATATTGAATCATGATGGATTTCACGTGCTTTATATGTATTCCTATTTATAACTAGATAATGAAGAGGGCAAATTTCAAAGGAACAGTGAAAGAGTACAACGAACATTTACGTAAAAACGATAGTTTATTTATCACGGATGGTGTAAGTTCAGCATTTATAGATTACCTTTTTCTTTAGGATATGATCTGCAGTTTTGTATTTATTTCAAAAGTATTAAAAATTTTTTTTTGGTTTTAATTCACGCTGACACTGTTAAGGTCTTATAACAATTTTCCAGCTTATTTTGTGAGGAATATCCCGGTGCCCCTCCATGCATAATTTCAGGCACTGGATAGAACCACCGACACTCCGTAAACTCGCGGAAAAGTTTTCTAACATGACGAGATCTAAAGTCTCTGGCGGGATTCGAAACCGCAGCAGTTTAGTGACAAGTAAGCTAGAGTCGGCGTTCTACCCACTCGGCCTCAGATACCCCTACTAGCCCTAGTAAAACATATTTTTTATGTCAATGATAGATAGATAAATAGATATAAGTTTAGTTATAAGTTTTATGTAACTAAATATTTAAACATAAGAATAATATAAAAATATTAAGTTTGTAAATGGTCGTATAGTAACTTATTATTATAAAGGAAAGTTTCTGAAGGAAAAAAAAAACAGTCAAACTTGATTATTGTGTGCCTATTACAGTATATAGCAATACCAGTTATAGTTTTAATCAACTTATTTTGTTTTCCAAATTTTCAATAACAATTCTTATACTGAAGGATCTAGGAATACTGAACAGTATTCATTCCTAGAACAGTATTCAAAGCCAAAATGAGTTTCAATTTTGTTGATCTTGTTTATTTTACATGTACATTTTTAATTTCAAATTCAGGATGTAGCTTTGCAGATGTTTAAAGATTACTACAATGAAACTATTGTGCCAAAGTTGGATACAATGTTCGAAAATATACCGGATTTTCCTTTAAAGTAAGTTCAAAGTTTGATGCATAGATATTTGTTTTGTCTGTATTATTATAGGAAAAAGTTTGTAAGTTGTTTAATTAATGTAGCAAATATGTCGTATTATATAAAGCTTGTTTTCTTATCTAAACAATCATTTAAGTACGGAGGCATAGCGGGCCATGCCGGAAGTTTTTGATTTTAAAATGGTCGCGAGTAAACTTTTCGGTTATTTCTTTTTTTATCGTTTTTATAACGCGGCCATTAGTTTTTGTTTTAAATATCCGAAATGTCCCCCTCTATGATTCCGTATTGAAGAAATATAGATTCTTGCACACACATGTTTATATAGTTAAACCTAGGCCTTTTTGAAAAATAGCGATGATGCTTTTTGAGCACACGGTTGAAAAATTTGTTTAATGGAGTCCAAGATCTAAAGGCATTTAAATATAAAACCGGATCTTACAAAGATTATCTTGATCATTTAAAAGATAATTAAGAAATTTACTCAGAATGGAAGAAAAATAGGTTTTCTTTGTGAGAATTTAGCCTCGTTTGAGTTGCTTAAATGCGTTTTATTTTTGAGTTAGTTTGCACGAAACAAAAGATTTTTCTGGAACACGGAGTGAGATAATCATCTTGCATGCAAGTTATTTTTTTCTAGGCCTACATCAAAAGGTAGACAAGTCAAAATTTGATTTTAAAAAATTCTGTCCAGTCATCTCAAAAAACTGCAGTGGAGTCCCTTTAAGAATTTACTTGCCACTTCATTTATGTTCCCTTGAAAACTTTACATATCGAGGGATGTCATGGGTTATGATTGCATATCACTGCAAAAACTTTTTTTTTCAATCACTGAATTATTTGAATTGTTTGATTAAACTAGCAGTGATTTTCTATAAATGCTCTGAGAAAACTTGTGCTGTCATTCACTTTCTTTTAAGCAGTTTTGGCTTTCTTTTAATTTCGAGGTTAGCGTTTCGCCAATTATATTTGGCATACGTTTTTGGAACGCTTTTCCGTAGGACTGGGCTATATCATGATGCGAGAAATGGAAAAAGGGCATTGAAAATTAAAATTTTACAGTAACATTTTTTTCCCATTAATTTATTTTCAGGATTGAAAAGATGACATACAATGGTCCAAATGGTATTTATAAAAATGGAGCCCCGGATGGATCACGGCCGGGCATTTTCCTAGCAAATGTTAATTCAAAAGTGTAAGTTATACAAGATCAGAGCCGTCTTACTTATGCCTATATCCATGTCAAGCTTATTGCGTTAGAACGTCTGTAACCGAGTGGTTCAAGTCGTTGACTTCAAATCATTTGCTCCATACCACTGTGGGTTCGAATCCAAAATCATGTCAAAGGGTTTGTATTCTGTCTTGTGAGAAAGCTATCCGGCCCGGTAACTGAACGTTGGTGGTTCTACACAGGTTCCAGTTTTTGCCAGAAATAATGCACTGAGAGGCGCCCGAGGGCTTCCTCTACCAGTAAAGCTTGAAAGCTTGGAAGTTTCCGTAATACCTCTACTGTTCTGGTACGACGTAAACACCTATCCCACAACGAAAAGATTATTTTTTTTATGTTCGTTCTATATAGACAATTTGTCAGTCTTTTTAAGACCATGAATGGTTTCAAAAGACCAAATGAATGATTAAAACCATATTATCAAAACTCATATTATATTTATGTATTCCCTTTCAAATAAGACAAATGACTGACTGAAAAAGCTGCCCTTTTAAACACATGCGCTAGCTATACACACAACTAGCATTTAAGTACTCGGGAATTAAATGCTATTGTTTACACATGCTATATCCGAAGTGTTTATATACATTCGTGTGATTTTTAACGATAAAAACGATTGGAGAGCTAAATGATAAAGAACATTACGAAATCAAATGATAAAAATGGCGATAGTTCAATTACTGTACCTTAAATCGTTGTATATTTGCAGACCGAAATTCGACATGGCCGCCTTATTGCTTCACGAAACTGATCCTGGCCACCATTTACAGGATTCTTATGCATTAACTGCCCAGGGAATACCATTGTTCAGAAAAGTCACAGATTTCTCAAAATATTTCGGAGTTCCTTTGCATTTTCCGTTCTACACTGCATATTCCGAGGTACGATCTTTAACAATATATGTATAAATAAACAATTGACGTTGTTAGTGTAAATTTTTAGAGTTATATATTTTTTTTTCGCCCGGAAAAGACACAATTTAATCAATATTTCTTGGCGTTAACTTAATTTTGTATTTTGTAAATAGAAACAGACATGTGATTTCAAATTTCCAGAAAGCTGTTAGTCTTAGTGCAAGGTGGATACTTGTATTTAATATTTTTGCCAGTTTAAGGTATTTGGACACAATATTACAATTTTGCTTCGTTTCCCTTGCTAACGCAAAGAAATATGTCCGCTTATTCAGAGTTCAAGAGTGAATCACTGATAATCTTGAAAAGGAAACATGGTTATATGTAAAGTGCAACATCTCTCACGCCTCCTAGCACCGGCTTTAGCTGTATTTCATCCTCAACACTTTAAGATTTGGAATCAATCATCCCGAAGGATCTGGACAATATAACAACATTAAAGAGACTCCACTGAGGTCCAAAAGCCTAAACACATGCAATTTTAATTTCTTGCATAAATGAGCTGGGACCCTTAAAACAGAGATAAAAAGACAATAAAGAATATTCAGCAATAACTTTGTAAATTGTATTTTTGTGTTTTTCCTAGCCCGATTTGAGTGAAAAACGGTTTTCCTTTTGGTCATTTATCACAATTAGAATAATGATTCTGGAAAAAAAACGGAGTGGGCAAATGATGAAATTTTGCACAATAGGTTATTGGGCTTGAATGGAACAGTAACCTCTAAAAAACACTATTTTCAATCCCATCGTGTAAAATAACCCTCAGTGGAGTTTCTCTAAGATACAAAAGACATTTCTACGGCTGCTGTGATTATACAACTTTGATTCTGGAAAAGGGGAAATCTTACAGAAGCAATGGAATCAAAGCTGCAGTCTCGGTTTACTAAGTTATGTGCACAGAGTGCCTGAATATTTGAAATTTTCCATTGAATTTTATCCTCTCTACTTCTTAAAGCACAGCATTTCAATTCCATGTTTTTATTCATCATTTGTAATTGCATACAAGTAACTAAAATGTTGTTCATGTTTTCAGGGTTGGGGACTTTACTCAGAAGATTTAGGCGAGGATATGGAGATATATAAAGACGATATGGATAAGTGTGTATATTTAAATCTTTTATCTGAGCAAATTTTGATTATTATTTCCTATTGCATACGAATTATGTCAAACAAGACTACATTCTTAAGTCTGCCTCCAATCAGTGAATTATTTGAGCATCTTTATATATATAATTTCTGTCTTTTGATCCAATGAAATCTCTACGCAGTGATCTCACCTACAATCTGCCAAGGGAGGTAATCACTGTGAGGAGTTTTGATCCAATGATGACTGGTGACAAACGCTTATATTAATTAAATTTGAAGCAGAGTGACTTAGATTTAATTTACGTTACATTAAGAATGCACGCATCGGAAGTAAAACTTTTCATCTAATGTATAGTTACTCCTCTTTTCAATTATGTTCGGTACGTTTTATCATTTAAGGTCTCCCCTTATCATGCTTGTATTTTCAACTTATTTTTTAAGGTTTGGTAAATATGGACTAGAAATATTCCGTGCCGCTCGGCTTGTTGTCGACACTGGTATCCATGCTAAAAAGTAAGTATTTGAAGTAAGCCATTTTTTTTATTGTAGCTTTAAAAAGATCTTTAGAAATACTTCAAATCGTTGCGCCCTGTTACAATGTACTCTCCAAATAACATTTCAATGAATTTACAGAAAGCTGCCGAAGACCTCTATTCCGTGTGCTTGCCGCCACATGTTATAAGACCTTTATAAGCATTTTCCAATGTTTTTCTCACAATGATGGTTATTCGTTATTGATTCAATATAATATAAAGTAAATAATCATTATTAGACTTCTAAAATTATGTATTTTAGCTGGCCACGTGAACGTGCCATACAGTACATGAAAACTTATACAGCATATACACCGGAATTTATTGAGCGGGAAATTGATCGATATTCAACATGGCCGGCACAATCGACTACATATATGATTGGCAAGTTAAAGATCAGAGAACTCCGGGATAATGCAAAAGAACGTCTGTGTATGTATAAATAAGCCGCGTCACGACAAAACCAACATAATGGGTTTGCGACCAGCATGGATCCAGACCTGCCTGCGCATCCGCGCAGTCTGATCAGGATCCATGCTGTTCGCTATCAGTTTCTCTACTTGTTATAGGGTTTGTAAGCGAACAGCATTGATCCTGATCAGACTGCGCGGATGCGCAGGCTGGTCTGGATCCATGCTGGTCGCAAATCTATTAAGTTGGTTTTGTCATGACGCGGCTCAAATAAAGTAACATTTAACTTAAATTGATAAATATCCCCTTTCACAGGTACTTAGTTAACACCTTTTATAAGCAAGACATTTTTTGAAAAACATGTTTTCTAAGGACACATACAATTTTCAGATGTATGCAAACAAATTGACATTTGAGATATGGCGAACTAAGTATTAGAAAGTATGTTGAAGCCAAAATTTGCTTGCAACGTTGTTTAAACCTACATATTCCAAATCCAAAACATACTTTCACCATTAAAACAATAACAACAAAGCAGAACAACAATGCAATAACAACAACAACAAAAAAAACACAAAGAAAACAACAACAACAAAGAAAACAAAAGCGTTTGTAGTTAAAGGATGTTGAGGGAATTCTTGTTATATTTCATGAGACTTCGGATATGTTTAAGAAATAAGATCTCATTAAAATCTTTGTTGCAGGTAATTTTGAAAAAGACGAATTGATTAAACCATTCCACAGTGTAATCCTAAGCAACGGAGCTATGCCTCTAAGTGTTTTACAAGACGAAATAAAGAATTGGATAGAAATGGAAGCCGTGAAAAATGCGAGAGCGGGAACTTGCAAGGAGACAAGCGGTGCCGATAGCTTTAACAACGTGCACTCTGTCCTACTTTTTACATGCACTTTAATTGGTTTATTATGTAGAAATCATGTTTAATCATAGACAGAGGAATTGTTGCCTTAAAAATCATTCGTTCAGCATTAAATTTTCTGTTTGAAAGATCTGAATTTATGTAAAATAATCTGAAAATTATGTTGCTTTTTCAGTGTTAAAAGTCAATTACAGTTTAATAACTTTCTTTTCACCTGTAGAGAAATTAAAATTGCTGACAACTTCCTAATGTAGTAACATTTTTTTCATATATATACACTAATGTTTATAATTGTTAAAGGAACTCCACTGAGGGCCAAAAGCCTAAAAGCATAAAATATGAAATTAAACACAGATCAACTGGGTCACTTGTAAAAAGTCAAATGACTCACTAAATAATTAAATAAAAAATCTTTTGTTTTCCTGAGATTCTGATAGTGTTAATAGTTAAATGCGTTTATAATTTTTTTTTGTTGACTTTTGGGTCTTTTTGCACAATGAATATAATTATTGTAGACAAAAAGGAATGAACGAATAATCTGAAATTTATGCACATACTGATTTGTCTAGGACTTCAGTCCTATAATGTAAAAAAAAAACAAAAAAAAAACACAACAGCAAAATAACAACAACAACAATAAAAAACAACACCCCCCCCAAAAAACCCCCCAAAAAACAAACCAAAAAACCCCCCAAACAAACAAACAAAACAAAAACACGTCAGTGGAGTCCCTTTCACAATTCATTTCACTAATTCTTAACTTTAGTTAGATCTATTTTTTTATGCCCCCGCCATGTAATGGCCGGGGCATATAGTGTTACCCTGTTCCGTCATTCCGTCCTTCCGTCCTTCCATCCTTCCGTCATTCTGTCATTCCGTCATCATCAGTTTCCGTTCATTATCTTAAGAACGGTTGCACACATTCAACTCAAATTTGACATATGGATATGTCATGAGAAAATACAGGTCAAGTTCGAATTTGGTCATGGTTCGATGATTTTTGGCAGAGTTATGCCCCTTTTACTTTGAAAATAATATGAAATTTTAGTTTCCGTTCATTATCTCCCCAACGGTACAACTTATTCAACTCAAACTTGACATATGGATATGTCATGAGAAAATACAGGTCAAGTTCGAATTTGGTCATGGTTCGATGATTTTTGGCAGAGTTATGCCCCTTTTACTTTGAAAGTAATATGAAATTTACAGTTTCCGTTCATTATCTCCCCAACGGTACAACATATTTAACTCAAACTTGACATATGGATATGTCATGAGAAAATACAGGTCAAGTTCGAATTTGGTCATGGTTCGATGATTTTTGGCAGAGTTATGCCCCTTTTACTTTGAAAACAATATGAAATTTTCAGTTTCCGTTCATTATCTCCCCAAAGGTACAACACATTCAACTCAAACTTGACATATGGATGCGTCAAAGGAATGCGCAGGTCAAGTTCAAATTTGGTCATGGTTCAATGATTTTTGGCAGAGTAATGCCCCTTTCACTTTGAAAATAATATGAAATTTACAGTTTCTGTTCATTATCTACCCAACAGTGTTACATATTCAACTTAAATTTGACATATGGATATGTCAAAGGAATGGGCAGGTCAAGTTGGAATTTGGTCATGTTTTGATGATTTTTTGGCAGAGTTATGTCCCTTTCACATTGAAAATAATATAGATACATCTTAGGAATAAGCAGTTTAAATTTGAATTTGGTCGTGGTTCAATGATTTTAGACAAACTTATCTTTCCTAAATGCTGGAAAAATTTTGAACTTTCAGTTTCAGCACTCATACTTTTAGCCATTATTTTGGCTACAAATATGCAATATGCTATTTTTAAAAGGTTAAGACTGAATAATTTCAGTGCCTTGAACATTGCATGAAAATGGTTTGTGTTAACATTGAAAAGTTTTAAGGGCTTTGAACTTAAAATGAAAAAAAAAAATTAATGGACCATCTGAAATTTTGGCTGCATGCGGGGGCATCCGTGGCATGATGACACATTTCTAGTTTATCAATATCTTAGTTATATTTATATACAAAAGATAGCATTTACATTTATACAGTTAGGGTAGTTTAAGACAATCATGTTTTACGTTGAAATTATGCATTAACTTGATATGCATCTAATTATTATTCGAACCAAAGTTAGGGTGTTCTGTTTTGGTCAGTTAAAATGTCGTCTGTTGATATGCAAGATTTTGATTAAGTCACTTTAGTAGCGATATTTATCATTATTGTGGAGCAACCATACTGTGATTTAACGTTTGACTTCAATTTAATCCTCTCAAGCCTCAATTTTAATCCTCACAAACTCCAACTTTAATCCTCGCGAGTTTCAACTTTAATCCTCACCAGCTTCACTTTAAGCCTCGCGAGTTTCAACTTTAATCCTTACCAGCTTCAACTTTAATCCTCGCGAGCTTCAACTTTAATCCTCACAAACTCCAACTTTAATCCTCGCGAGTTTCAACTTTAATCCTCACCAGCTTCACTTTAAGCCTCGCGAGTTTCAACTTTAATCCTTACCAGCTTCAACTTTAATCCTCGCGAGCTTCAACTTTAATCCTCACAAACTCCAACTTTAATCCTCGCGAGTTTCAACTTTAATCCTCACAAACTCCAACTTTAAGCCTCGCGAGTTTCAACTTTAATCCTTACCAGCTTCAACTTTAATCCTCGCGAGCTTCAACTTTAATCCTCACAAACTTCAACTTTAATCCTCGCGAGTTTCAACTTTAATCCTCACCAGCTTCACTTTAATCCTCACAAGTGTCAAACATTACTCTGATTATAACCGTTGCGAGTATTTATTCTAATTCTCGTATGCCGCTTTAGCAGAACTTCGGCTATGATCTCCGGTAATGGAAAGAATTATAGTTTCCAAAAAGTCGAAATATACTTTCGACTATTATTAAATGTCCAAAACAGGGCACCATACATCGAGCTTATACAATCTAAAAGAGAAAACAGTTTCACAGTTTAGAAACTGTAAATTGGACAATATTCACTTACCCGATTGTCAAAAAGTGCGAAGAAACTGGAATTTATGGACGTGCTTAAAATCTTGATCATGCCAAAAGTGTCAATTACGCCATATTTATGTAATTTATTATTAGAACATAACAATGAAACAAAATGAAATACATTATTTATAATCAAATAGTAAAAGAGAAGTTTAATACTCGTGGTGTCTTTCCTTTTTGTACGGCTAACAATAACTGGAAATGTATAATAACAAATATTCAGAGTAATAAAGATTTTAAATAGTTATAGCGTTTTCTTTTTTCTTTTTCATTTTTTCTAACAGGCATCGGAATAGTTCATTACTTTGTTAACAATTGATGCAGTTCATCAACAGCGACTTTACTGCGTGTTTTGGGTAAATAAAGTGCGTAATCACGCATTGATAAAATAACAGTCCTATTCAGAACTATAACCTTAACATATGTTTTATCTCGAGAAAACAATCAAAGATTTTGTTTGTTTTATGTCACATGGACGCAGTATAGTTCGTATGGCGACGTTCCAGCATTACTGGTGGAGGAAACCCTAGTGCCCTTTAGTGCCCGCCGACGTTCCATAAACTAGCTGGATAGCTTCCTTATATGAAAGAATCCGAAGTCCCTGTCGGGATTCGAACCCACAGCGTTGCGTTTAGGAGGAAGTGGTTTAAAGTAAAAAAAAAAACAGATAATAACCACGTCGGTGTTACCAGAAAAAATATATAATGTCGTTGATTTGAATGCTAAAATGTTATTAAAGTTACTGACACTTTGAAAATCCGATCTCAACAAGCACTGGCAATAATGCTGTGTGACCATGTGACCTAAACACATTCTCAACTTTATCAATGTTATTAATTCCTTACCACGAATTGCTGATATAAAAACAGTGAAAATATAAGCAAATATCATATTTGCCACACCATCTGTTCCCCTTATCTTTACCCAGCAGAGGCCGGACGTGATTGGCCTTTGCCAACAGTATAGAGCCAGGTCAGCCAGCATAACTGTGCAGTTTAACCAGGACCTATACTTTTGGTTGACGAAATTGAAATTTGCATTACAGAAAGCCAAGATATTGACAATGTACAGTTAAAAAAATTGGAAGCTGTTTAGTCCTTTTAAAACAAAATAACAGGTTAAAATTTAAATATGAGTACATCAATCTTGTACAACGTGACTATACCAAGATCAAAACTCTAATACATCAGATATTGCTGAATTGTTGTTTGTTTTTTTTCCGTTTTAATATTTCCATGACGCTTTGGTTAATAGCATCAGCCGGAAAAAATAAGATAAATACATCCCTCTACACACGCACGCACGCACACTCGCACACTCGCACACACACACACAAAACAACAACACAAATACAGAGAAAAAAATCCAACAAACAATAAGACAAGAAGAAATAAATAAATAGATAACAAACAACAAGAACAAATAAAAATAACGGTTTTCCTCAAGTTAACACCTCCTCCTCTCAAATTGCAAGACCCTCCCCTAAAAAAAACAAACAAAAAACAACAACAACAAAAAAACAACAACAACAAAAAACCACAAAAAAACCCACAGAGTTAAAAGTAACAAAAACAACAAAAATACCCCTCAAAACAACAACACACCACACATGAAAAAATGGAAGAGAAAAATAAAAGAGAAAAAAGAAACGTAACAAAACAACAGAAAAAACAACACCATTTATCATCATATTAAGATAGCAGTCGAGTACAAGTGTACTGTTATTCGTATGAAATGTAAACCTAATAATTATACAAAACCCTGAGTCCATGACCTAGTTATTTCATTTTTTATGACAATTATTAATTATTAGTTATTAACTGACTTACATGTTTTAAAACTTTTATATCCCCCATTCCGTGAATAACATTATGCAAATGACGAACTGTCTTACATGTTTGTCATTTGCATAAAGTAATTTACGGAAAGGCGGATATAAACGTTTTAAATAATTAGAAAACTTTATAATGGTGAATAATATATTATCTTCAAAAATACTGAGAAAATATTAAAATATCAAAATCACATTTAAAACAATAAGAAAACTGTCATTTTATAATGTTTTTATTTAAGCGAATGTACTCTGAAAGGATATCAACTTTATCTATATTTCGCGTAAACATTTTGTATCATATCCCAAAAGTCAAGAAAACCGAATACATTAATTCTTTTAAACAAGACAATCTTTAAAAAACGTACATGAAAAAAATGGCCTGATATTAGCTATATATGTCAATTGGTTAACGCGTGTATTAAATTGTTCAATTAATATACAAACTTAACTTTATAATATCTTAATGTCAATAACTGAAAAGATAAATTAGTTAAAAGAAGCATTTGCAATGAAAAGATTGACACGTAGTATCATATTTTGCATAAAAATACACAACCCACCACAAAACAACAACAACAACACCCCCAAAAAAAATCACAAACAACACACCCCCCCCCCCCAAAAAAAAAAACAAAAAAAAAAAAAAAAATGTTTTCCTTTTACTTGCCTTGAAGATAACAAATATTGCTAATAATAAAATGCATGTAATTCTGCGGCTGACGATCTTTCATGAAACAAGATCAATTATGTCAATTTAGAGTTAAATTATGTTCCATCTTTTTCACTTTAAATCCTTTTTTGTCTGCCTTAGTGTAAAACAAATAAGTAAGCGAGAGAGAAGTCCTGGAGGAAAACTTTAAAAAAAAAAAAAATAATTTGTGCTCGTTTTAGTGGCAGCAGAAAAATTCCGAAATATAATTTCGCAACCTGCCTTCAGATGAACGAAAATGTTTGAATAAATCATTGTGAAAAATGTACTAAAATTTGAGGAAAAGTAGAATGATTTAAGTTATATGATCGATTAATTGTGATTTGTTCATCATGCGTAACTATATTTCTACTGCGTTAGTAACGCAGTAATGGCATTTTTTTGCACATTTTGACATCTTTCTGTAATTAACGTGGGTTGTAAGTGTCATTGATAATATGTAAATTGCTTCCGTTTGGTTACAATACAATATTATACATTTAATTGGATTTTCAAAATTTTCATGAAAATAAGCATAAAACTGGAGCCGTGCTGTGTTGCAACCACTATTGAAATAAAACCACTATTGAAATAAATTATTTCAATAGTGGTTGCAAATTATTTCTCATAATAAGCTTCATAACCCACCACTATTGAAGTAATTTATTTCAATAGTGGTCGTAATAAACTTCATCATCAACCACTATTGAAATAATTTATTTCAATAGTGGTCGTAATAAAATTCATCACTAACCACTATTGAAATAATTTATTTCAATAGTGGTCGTAATAAAATTCATCACTAAACACTATTGAAATAATTTATCTTAATAGTGATGTTTATAATTACATGTATCCTTAATTGATTTATTTTAATATACAGGGGGTTTGAGTTGAAAAAAAAAAAAATTGAAGTTCCGGTAATTTCCAATGTGTTAATTCTTGTACAAATAATTTACGATTTTCACATTATATATCAATACAAAGAAAAAGGTAAAGAAAAGAATATGAAAACAATTCTATACATCATTCTACGAGATTTTTTTTTATTTCTGCACAACAGTAAAAAATCCGAAAAGAGGTACGTTAAGTTCATAGTCTCGGTTATAATTACTGTAAAATATAAGTCTTTAATACCTTTTATTTGTATTTTAATTTGCGTGAATTGGTTATATATTTTTACACACCCGTGAAAATTGTAACATTATACCATATTTCCTTTTAGTCTTGATTATTAATACCGTAAAATATGCAAGTATAATACCCACTTTTTATATCTGATATTGTTCGTTAGATAAAGTGTTTCTTGCGTGACAATAGTAATAACAAAGTAATATTTCTAAAAAATTCATTCTCGTCTACAATACAAAAAAATAATGAAACATTAGTCTTTAAAAGTGTCTGTAAAGTGACTCTTAAAATGAAATGCATCCCCAACTACTATTGATATAATTACTTCGATAGTAGTTGTATTTCAATAGTGGTTGCAAAGTGATTCTTCAAATGAAATAATCCCCAACCACTATTGAAATAATTTATTTCAATAGTGGTTTTATTTCAATAGTGGTTGCAAAGTGATTTTTCTAATGAAATGCATTCCCAACCACTTTTGAAATAATTTATTTCAATAGTGGTTTTATTTCAATAGTGGTTGCAACAGTGCTGCTTTAAAACTAAAATATCTCCTTTGAATATGATCAAGTATAAATATCATTTGAACAATTGATTAAATATAAAACAAATCTGATATTTGGTTTCATATTTTTTTAATAAAATGGGAATAGAGGTTGAGTTTGATTAAAAGGTTTATTTTTTTGGATTAAGATGGCTTATTTAACACAATATTTCAGATGGTTAACTCATGTGAATATAAAAGAATTTGTCGATTCATTTACCATAATAACGTACATCGGTACAATTTACGTAAAAGAATTAAAATGTAGTCAAAATGAGAAGAAAAAAATAGATAAAATAATAATTATAATAATAATAATAATGATAATAATTATAATGATAATAATTATAATGATAATAATAAACAATGAATAAAAAACAGCCAAAAAAATAGCAAATTAGCAAAGAAACAACAACATCCAAAAAAGAAACAAAAAAATCCCGAAAAACAATAGATTAAACAAAAAGAATAGATAAAACAACAATAAAACAAACTAAAATATAGTGACATAAAAGTATGCCATGTGTTTTGTAACTGTAATTCATTTATTTGTTATATAACACAGATACTTCCTAAAACGTTGAGAGTTACTCCTAGGACTTTTGACGAAATTATATATTTATTTAGCTTATCTAAATGTGACATGTTAGAAACTTGACAAGGTATAGACATCTTGTAGAACGAAAGGGCAGAGCTATTGGTGATTTAGAGAAATGCCTTGTTTTTGGTTGAAAAAAAAATGTTGATCATTAAATAGGTTAATGTTTAATAATATGCATTAACAGAAATAATTGGTCGCCTGCCTGCGGCAGGCTTGACCAATTATTTTTGTTAATATGTATTATTAAACACTAACCTATACTTAATTTCTCAAAACATAATTGTGTCACTCAGTACGTTGTAAAATAACCCATTCGTGTCGGTAGAATTAATAAATATGTTAACAAGCTTACAATGCTGACAAGGTTACTTTAAAAAGAATTATTAACATGAAAAATGGATTATATCTGTCACCTTGTCTTTTTATTGGAGCATAACCCATAAATTGTGAACTTTTGAAGAAAGAAAAAAAAGAGAAAGTAAGAAAGAAACAAAAGAAGAAAGGAAGAAAGAAAGAAAGAAAAACGTTTGGTATGATTTTATCAAACAATATTTTTGAGGAAATTATAAATTCAAGACGAGAAAACACATTTTGTTTAAGTAAAGATTGTTTGTTTGTTTGTTTGGGATTTACGTTACACCGACACGGTATAGGTCATATGCCGACGTTCCACCTTTACTTGTGGAGGAAGACCTCGGGTGCCCTTCCGTGAATTTTTTCAGCCACGAACGGACACCTGAGTAGAACCATCGACGTTCCGTAAGCCAGCTGGATAGCTTCCTCACAAGAAAGAATCCAAAGTCCCTGTCGGCCCGGTAAAGATATATTATCTTTTTTTGTATAAAAATAGTTTCAAGTTTCAAGCTTATAAGCATCATCAGAAAATCAATTGCATTTGGCCATTTACAAAGAAAACACATGAAGTATGGCAAAGACATACAATACAAAATAGTAATAGCAAAACAAATACATACAAACAAAGGCGTTCATGAAACAGTTGTTACAAGTGTTTGTGGGATCTGGTATAGGCTTCAACAAGTGTTTGTTGGATCTGGTATAGGCTTCAACAAGTATTTGTTGGATCTGGTATAGGCTTCAACAAGTGTTTGTGGGATCTGGTATAGGCTTCAACAAGTGTTTGTGGGATCTGGTATATGCTTCAACAAGTGTTTGTGGGATCTGGTATATGCTTCAACAAGTGTTTGTGGGATCTGGTATAGGCTTCAACAAGTATTTGTGGGATCTGGCATAGGCTTCAACAAGTATTTGTGGGATCTGGTATAGGCTTCAACAAGTGTTTGTGGGATCTGGTATAGGCTTCAACAAGTATTTGTTGGATCTGGTATAGGCTTCAACAAGTATTTGTGGGATCTGGTATAGGCTTCAACAAGTGTTTGTGGGATCTGGTATAGGCTTCAACAAGTATTTGTGGGATCTGGTATAGGCTTCAACAAGTGTTTGTGGGATCTGGTATAGGCTTCAACAAGTATTTGTGGGATCTGGTATAGGCTTCAACAAGTGTTTGTGGGATCTGGTATAGGCTTCAACAAGTATTTGTGGGATCAGGTATAGGCTTCAACAAGTATTTGTGGGATCTGGTATAGGCTTCAACAAGTATTTGTGGGATCTGGTATAGGCTTCAACAAGTATTTGTGGGATCTGGTATATGCTTCAACAAGTATTTGTGGGATCTGGTATAGGCTTCAACAAGGCTTTGTGGGATCTGGTATAGGCTTCAACAAGTATTTGTGGGATCTGTTTTAGGCTTCAACAAGTATTTGTGGGATCTCGTATATGCTTCAACAAGTATTTGTGGGATCTGGTATAGGCTTCAACAAGTATTTGTGGGATCTGGTATAGGCTTCAACAAATGTTTGAGGGATCTGGTATAGGCTTCAACAAGTATTTGTGGGATTTGGTACAGGCTTCAACAAGTGTTTGTGGGATCTGGTATAGGCTTCAACAAGTATTTGTGGGATCTGGTATAGGCTTCAACAAGTGTTTGTGGGATCTGGTATAGGCTTCAACAAGTTTTTGTGGGATCTGGTATAGGCTTCAACAAGTATTTGTGGGATCTGGTATAGGCTTCAACAAGTATTTGTGGGATCTGGTATAGGCTTCAACAAGTATTTGTTGGATCTGGTATAGGCTTCAACAAGTGTTTGTGGGATCTGGTATAGACTTCAACAAGTATTTGTGGGATCTGGTATAGGCTTCAACAAGTATTTGTGGGATCTGGTATAGGCTTCAACAAGTGTTTGTGGGATCTGTTATAGGCTTCAACAAGTATTTGAGGGATCTGGTATAGGCTTCAACAAGTATTTGTGGGATCTGGTATATGCTTCAACAAGTATTTGTGGGATCTGGTATAGGCTTCAACAAGTGTTTGTGGGATCTGGTATATGCTTCAACAAGTGTTTGTGGGATCTGGTATATGCTTCAACAAGTGTTTGTGGGATCTGGTATAGGCTTCAACAAGTGTTTGTGGGATCTGGTATAGGCCAAGCCAGGTATTCGGGTGATACGCCGTATTTAATTTCTAAAAAACAAAATAAGTCTATTGTAATGTCATCTTTGCTCTATTGTTTCCCACCTGACTTCATCTTTAAGATTTTCTATAGAAACAAGTCATGTTGCACCTGATACTTTTCTGGCACATTCGTTTTGTATTTTATCTAAGAGATCAATTTCATATTAAAATACATGTCCACAAACGATGTCTGCATATTCAAGAATTGGTCTTATAAACGACGTATAACTTATTTTTAAAGATTTACGATCAAATAAAAGAATATTGTCTCATTATGTTAACCGGTTTCCATGCTTTATCACTTACATATTCATTTCTGTCAGTGTCATTGACCATTGTTAGATAAAAATAAACCCACATGTTTTGTTTATGTTCAATGACTTCTGTTATATTTTGATTAAGCATTTTGAAGTGGTTTGTGATTACTTCTTCGTTTTCTTGAGATGAAAAATTGATTCGGACCTTAGATGGATTAAAGACAACAAGCCATTTCTCTGCCGACGCAGCTAATTTTTTGATATCTAATTGTAATTGTTGAGGTGCAATTTGAGGAACCCAAACAAAAGCTGGACAGGTCGCAAGAAATTGCAAGGACAAGCAAATAACTTGTAACTGATAAGGAAATCAAAGAAAACAAATATATGATTGAATAATAGGCCCACAAAGAAAAAACGGCACAAGAGAGGGGGGGGGGATTTTAGAAGGGGGGGGGGGGTTAAAAGTCTTTGGGATTTAACTAGAAAAATTAAAGAACTACATACACATTTTTTTAGAACTATCCGTGACATTTTATTTCATATTGGCAAGATCTATCCTTTACATTTTATTTTATAACTACCATTAAGTTATTATTTTAGAATGGCAAGATCTATCCTTTACATTTTATTTTGTAACTACCATTAAATTATTATTTTAGAACGGCAAGATCTATCCTTTCAATTTTAGTTTATAACTACCATTAAATTATTATTTTAGAACGGCAAGATCTATCCTTTACATTTTAGTTTATAACTACCATTAAATTATTATTTTAGAATGGTGAGTAGTATTCTTTACATTTTAGTTTATAACTACCATTAAATAATTATTTTTGGGCGTCCGTGGTCGAGCGGTTAAGGTCGTGGATTTCAAACCACTTGCCCCTCACCGCTGTGGGTTCGAATCCCGACAGGGACTTTGGATTCTTTCATGTGAAAGCTAGCTTACGGAACGTCGGTGGTTCTACTTAGGTGCCCGTTCGTGCCTGAAATAATGCACGGAAGGGCACCTGAGGCCTTCCTCCACCAGTAACCCCCCTCCCCCCCACACACACACACAATTTTAGAATGGCGAGTACTATTCTTTACATTTTAGTTGATAACTACCATTAAATTAATATTTTAGAATGGCTAATGAGAGTTTAAGATATGCTATGCTCATCCTTGAGTAAAATATCTTAATCACAGAAATTTATTAAAATCTTACTGAATATGTCTTATTTGAATATAAGAGTGAATAACCTATGTATGGGAAGCTACAATCCCTATAACAGGTCAAGTTCAGTCGGCCCTTTACTGCCAGTTGTTTCAATTACACTATACAAGTGACAACCTATAGTGTGTTTTAAGCATAATATATCTACATCGTATGAAGACAAAACATGTTATTTTATATCTAAATAGAGAAAATGGTAAAATGTATTTTAACAGTCGTTTATTCCGATTAAGATTATGTCGGTTGCAATACACAATATTTCCTGTCATTAAAATATGTTATTAAACACGACCCTTTCGAGTTATTGCATATATTATAAGCATAATATGCAAACTATATAAATGAGAGCTTAAGTTAAAATACAGTTGATGAGAACAGTAACACAACTACCTAACGCAATACATGTCACATAAATTGACCTCATGATGTTGTTTTTTTTTAATTCTGATGGATCCGCTTTGATGAAATACACATTGAAACTGCAACTTCTTCATAAAAACGTTAAAATCAATTATAATTGCTAAAAACTGAAAGCGCGAATGCGTGGCGGTACACGTTGGTTGTCAAAAAAATACTATTAATGACGTTTTTATTTACTTTAATCAACGTTCCGTTAGAACTAATATATGTCTTGAGTAAATTTCTTTTGAATGCTGAGTGTCTTTTTAAGTAAAAATTTACATGTTATAATGATGTTTTTTCTTTAACCTTGTCTTTTTACTGGAGCGAAACCCATTTATTATAATTATGTTTGTGTTGTGTTCTAAATTCTTTCCCAAGCATACCTAAGAGAAATTATGACTTTCTTAACATCCAGAAATACAACTGAACATTTATTAAAACGTTCTGAAAATTACTCTCTTTAAAAGAAATGGAAACGTCTTTTCACGTCTTTTCTTAAAGGACCATATGAGCCGTTGGCCCGTTTCATGACAAAACAAACATAGTGCGCATCTGCGCAGTCTGATCAGGATCCATGCTGTTCTCTACTTGTAAAAGGGTTGGTAAGCAAACAGCATGGATCCTGATCAGACTGCGCGGATGCGTAGGCTGGTCTGGATCCATGCTGGTCGCAAACGCACTATGCTGGTTTTGTCGTGACGCGGCTCATATGCTTTTTTTATCATTTTTCGGATGATTAGCTCTAAATAAATGAGTGAAGTAGTTGATACCTCAGCAAAATTAGGATCTGTTACAAAGTATTACTACCGCAATATTCAAGGTTTCAAAGAAGCTATGCGGCAAAGGTCTGTTTTATTGAAACAGCATTTGAGATCTAGAAGCAATAAGAAAACTATGTCGTAGTTAGTTAGGAGGGTGTATGTCATGTTATATATATATATAAACAAAATGCTATATGATTTTACCAAATGGAGTTACAGCATATAAGAACAAAATAATTAAACAATCTTACGTAATATATGTGTCAAATAAATTGATCGCATGATTTACATGTACTTATTTAATTCTGATCAACCCGGCTTAGTTAATTACATAAAAAAAAACTTTTATTTTTCTTCATTAAAATATTTGTATGAATTATAATTGCTATAAAAATGTAAGCGCAAACGCGTGGCGGCACGCGTATGTGTAAAAAAAATGTATTATTAACGACGTTTTTATTTACTTTAATGTTCCGTTAGAACTAATAAATGTCTTGCGTTAAATGTTTGAATGCTGAGTGGTAATTTTAAGAAATTAAGAAAAAAATTACATGTTAAAATGATGTTTCTCTTTTTTAACCTTGTCTTTTTATTGGAGCGAACCCCATTAGTTAAAATAATGTATATGTGTGCGTGTTTTTATTAAATTCTCTCTCAAGTTTACCAAATAGAGAGTATGACCTCTTTTACAGATAGAAATACATCTGAACATGTATTAAAACGTTCTGAAAATAACTTTTTCAGAAAAAGAAATGATAAATCGTTCACGTCCTGTCCTTAAGTATACAAAAACAATGCGTTGCTTATTTTCAGATTATATAAGTTCTGAATAAATGAGTGGAGGTGCATGGTTGACACCTCAGCAAAATCAAGACCCAGTACAAAGCATTTCTTACTTCAAGTTTTCAAGTTTTATTGATACACTCAGCATATTTACATATGATAAGAGGTGTACAATAATATATAAACAAAATTAATAAATGTGTAATCAGGTTGTGTATACAAATTAAATGAACTACAGTAGTTTTAAAAAAGTATTTATAACTACAATATTTCATAACATACAATGTAACTATGTCATTGTGTACATGCTATATTTTGCAAAATAGAAAAGTATTTATAGATTTAAAAAAAAAACAAAAAAACAAAAAAACAAAAAAAAAACAAACAAAAACAATGTGACTAGCCAGGTGGGTTCTTAAAGTAGTCAAGTATAACATAAACATATTTAACTAAGTTGCTTAATTTTTGTGGATCTGTTTCATTCATTAATTTTCTAAACGTAAACATATTTTTGTTTTGTTGATTAATTTGTGGTAAAAGTCGTTCTCGTTTATTTTCAAAATAACTACATGAAAAAATGTAATGGAATTCATCACCTATATCATTTGAGTTACAAAGACTACATTTTCTTTCATTTCTAACAATACCTAACCACCTTCCTCTTTCTATAGGGAGGAGATTGTTACACAATCGAAAATTAACAAATGTTTTTAAATATTTGTCTGACAGTAAACAAAGGTACGGTTCAAAGCAATGATCAGTTTTGTACATTCTATAATTTAAACATTTTGGCATTGAGTCGACATCACTACGCCATTTTTGTACATATTGGTTACACATTGATATATCAATGGTTTTTAACAATAAGCATTTAGAACCACTAAACTTCTGATTTAACCAAATATAACTCATACCTGTTTCGTCAAAAATACTCTTAACATTCAATAACAATTTGTACTCCTTACCATTTCTTACAAAATCTTCATATACAAGCTTATAAATATTTGACGATAATTTTTGAAGTGAATTACTGTTAACTAAATCATACCAATAACCAGCAATTCGTTTCTTAATAATAATTGATAATGGAAATCGCCCAAGTTCGCCATAAACCATAACATGCGGTGTACTTTTCTTAACACGTAATACATATTTAAGGAAATCTGTTTGCACTTAATAAGCGACAGGTCACCATAACCCCACACTTCACACCCATAAGTTAAAATTGGTACAATTGTATGATCGAATAACTTTAACTGACAATCAATAGGTAAATCTAGATTTCTTATTTTCTTATATAAACCAAACATTGCCCATCTTGCTTGATCAACAATATGTTTCTTTGCAACCGCAAATTGTCTGTTCTTAGAAAAAACTACACCAAGATATTTAAACGTGTCTACGATCTCTAAAACTTGATTATCTACCGTAATATTCCTGTTTCTATTTCTTTTATCACCATATACCATTACTTTTGTTTTTATCAAAGTTTATATTTAATTTCCAGATATGACAATAATTAGAAAAGGTGTTCAACACAGATATAAGATCTCGTTCTGTTTTAGCAAAAAGAATGGTATCGTAAGCATATAACAAAACAACAAGTTTCAAAAATATTTAAATGTTATTATCTTCAAGTATAACTGAAACATCGTTATTACATAACATGTAATTTTCTAAGTCATTTAGGTACAGAGAAAAAATTACCGGTGACAAATTTTCTCCTTGTCTTAAGCCCCTATAACAACCAAAAAAATTTGAAAATTTGCCATTTACAGATACACATGACTTGATTTCACTGTACATATTCTTTATTACATTTAAAAAATTTCCAGAAATATTGTATTTGACAAGTTTACACCAAACGCCTGCTCTCCATACAGAGTCAAAGGCTTTTTGAAAGTCAATAAAAGTACAAAAAGTTTTGTTTTCTTATGTTTAAGGTAATCTGTTAACATGTGGAGGATAAAAATATTATCAACAGTTGAATGATGCTTCCTAAATCCAGCTTGGTTTGGATTTAATAAATTATAACTTTCTAAATATTTTGTCAATCTTTCATTTAGTATACTTGTAAATAATTTCCCTATACAACTAAGCAATGTAATAGGTCTATAGTTTTCAGGCATTTCAATACTACCTTTATTTTTATAGATTGGTACAATACATCCTGTCAACCAAGAATCTGGCAAAAAACCAGTGTTAAGAATACAGTTAAACAATTTGTGATAAAGTGGTATAAGTAAAGTACTGCTTCCCTTAATATATTCGTTAGTAACTTGATCCAGACCAGCCGCCTTGCCATTCTTAAGTTTATCTATTGCTCTTTGTATCTCAGAGATTGTTATGCTATCATTAAGCCCATTATCAAAATTAACATTTGGAAAATTTGTTTCTGGGTTGTCATTTGCATCTTCTGTATCTGTATTAAGCTGTCTATAAAAATCATAAAATGCTGAAACATCAACATCAGTCATTTGTTTTTTCTTACTTATACTATTAACATAATTCCAATATTCTTTAGGCGATGAGTTTTTCATGTTTCGTATTTTCTTTCTCTGCTCCCTTTTAAAATTGACAATACTTTTTCTCATAATATACTTATAATTTTTACTAGAATAATATAAATCAGACATGTTACGTTCATTTTTTGTCCATTGGTATTTTCGCCTACATCTATGATATAACGTTCTAGCATTTCTGCAATGATTAAATGATTATCAAACCAAGGCTGTCTACAGCCATCTGAAATATTTGTTTTCATTTTGTGTATACCAAATGTTTTCTTTGCAGATACAAGAAGTGTATTTTCAATGTTTCGAAAAATAGAGTTAATAAAATCTTTATCAATTTCTTTGCAGCTTTCGATTTCTCTTAACATATCATCAACTTTATTACTGTTAATATTGTCAAGAAATACATTTGCTTTGGATTGAGTCCAACCTTTAATTTTCTCATTGGAAGAATAAGTCTGCCTTAAATTATTTTCAACCATATGTGATAAATTGAAACTGATTGGACAGTGCACATCAGAGTATAATGCGTTAAATTCGTCTATAGTAAAACCGTTAATAGTTTTAGTGCGTGTGCTGAAGCTATTACATAATCAACAATTGAAGAGTTTTTACAAGTAAAACTACCTACATTTTTATCTGTAAACGACCTTCCGTTTAAAATCACTGTTTCATTCGATTTACAAAAATCTACAAGATCTCTTCCTAAACGATTAGCAACTTTATCCATTGAAACACGTGCTACAGAAAAATCATTTTTTCTCAACTCGTTTAAAATATCTACATCAAATATACTGTTATATTCAATATCTATAATATCAAAAAGTTTTTCATCAACTTGCAATATATCATCAACATTACCAGTTCTAGCATTGAAGTCACCAAATGTAACTATATGTTTATAATTGGTACAGAAATTTTCATACTCTGTGTAAAACAAGTCATATATATTTTTGTTGAAATATTTAGTATTTTCTGGTGGGATGTAAACAGAGCCAAAAATAACATCTTCGTCTGTTTCAAACAAACATTTTGATAATTTAAACCACTGAACATATTCACATTCAGTATCAATCTGGGTAAAGTATTTTCTCAAGAAGTTTTTAACAAAAATCGCAATGCCTCCAGACTTCCTAGCAACTCTTTGTTTCCGATTTTTATAAATACAATAGTAATTTTCAAAATTTATGACATCAAGATCATCAAGATGTGTTTCACAGCATGAAATTATATCAAAAGATGAAAGATAAGATTGAAATTCTGGTATAGTGCTTTTTGAGCATAACCCACAAACATTTAAACTACAAAATGAAATAGATTTTGAATTGCCACCATGGCAAGCCTATGCTGACACCTGTGAATGTGGTCCTTCGGTGTTTGGTTGATATCCTTGGCCTTTGTTTTCAATATGGTAGGCATCAGCTTTGACTTCCTCTCCTTCAACGTATAACTTGTCCTTGACCAATACCGCCTTTTTCTTTTCCCTCCTTGCTTGTCGCAGTATCGGGTACAATGGGCGACGTTTATCCTCAATCTCCTCCGGGAATTGTTCATGTATACCAAAGTTTGTGCCCCTAAGAAATCGTCCCGATTTACGAAGTCTCTCCCTGTCCTTAAAGAAACTAAACTTAGCAATGATGGGTCGGGGAATTGGTTTACCTCCCTTGTCAAATCTGACATATTTGCTAGAGTGTGGTCTAGAACGAGGAACACGTTCAAATTGAATCTCCTCTCTGATTTCAAGTTTGTCACGAATAAAGGAGCGCAATACATTTTCACAGTCTTCACCCTCAGTGTAATCGATATTTGTAAAAACCAAATTGTCTCTCATTGCTCTACACTTAACATCTAAAAGCTCCTCTTTAAGACTAGAATTAACAGCTTTCATTTCGATCATTGCGGCTCTTATTTCATCATTTTCACGTGTAATAGTTTTCACAGACAGTTCTAATTCATTTAATTTCACAACATCTGTGTTTCTCTGAACCACCATATCATCAAATTGAGAGCTAACAAAATTAACTGATTTTTCAAATTCTTTACTTGAATTTTCTGTATGCTTTAATCTCTGTTCAAAGTCAATAATTTTATTGTTCATAGATTGCACAGATTTTTCAATTTTGTCCAATTTATCAAGTTTATTCAGTTTGTCAAGGCCCTTCTCAAGTAACATCAATTTGGACATTAACGCATCATATTCAGATAACGTAAGAGTTACCTTGCTTTCAGATGTTTTTTGTGAGGCTTGCAGAACTTTTCCTGAGTCTAGGTCAAGATAGGATAAGTCGCCCTCATTATGGTCCGAGGAGTCAGAGCTAAGAGCTGAACGTAGTCTTTTTGCTGCCTGGTTTCGACCCCCAACGTTGTTCTAGGTGTATTATTATCAAATTCCATTTTACCTGAAAAAAATCTGTGCAGAGCACGCAATAATAAACAAACTAAGGCAAAAATAAATATTTATTCAGTCAGTTGGGTGTATTTGGCTCTGTTACCTATTATGCACACATGTATTTAATATATCTCTTGTTATTATTATAGTGCGAGTTTAATTATCACCAATAATGCATTGTTTCTTTAACATAGCACTACACTACATATTATTCTGATCACAAGGGTGTCTGGTTATAAATGAGTAAATAAAAAAAAAACATATAAAAAATAGTGCAGAGTAAATGATATATATAAGTATATATAAGTACGAGTATAAGTACAAGGGGGACAATCAAGCTCGCACAGACGTAGGTGTTCTAGATATTGAACCAAAAAATGAAAACACAAACGATTAACAGTTATCAGTTATTGGTATGATACCCGCCAGCTATTTTATTGTCTATTTGTCTAATTGTGTGCACTTGTTTTGTGTTTATTCAACTGGAAAGTAATCGAAAATGGCGATCAAATCTACCTTGTTTACGATAATTTAGCAAAGTTTAACAGAAAATAACTCTTTTAATACTGATCAAATTCCAAAAACAACGATATCATTCCATAGGTAAAGTAATGACAAAAACGTATTTATCAAATGTACTACTCCAAAATTCAAAATATCAGCAAAAAAGGAAAATTACACAGAGCCAAATATCACAACCTTACACAACCTGATCACAATTCACAGACTGCATGACTCAAGGTGTCAAAGCCATGCAGTAAATGTCTGTTTTAGTCAAACAGCACTGCGTATCTAGGCAACAAGAAAACTAAGTTGTAGTTTGTCAGCAGAGTGCTTGTTATGTTAAATGTGTCAGATATAGTTATACAGAAGAAATGTGATTGTAATAATAGATTACAAACAAGAGAAAATAAGTCAGTTTTGCAATCAGATTCCTAATGTATATAACCCTTTTAGTTTAAGCATATTTATTTCCCGAATATTTACATGATATACATAATACAATACAATCAGAATACAAATATATAATATATTCAAAGAAAAAGGATGAGAACGAAAGACTAAGTCTTATAAAATTCTTCTCCTTTTAGTGTAACTTTATAATGAGTCGATTTTATAATATTTTGTACAATTATCAAAAAAGTGGAATGTAAATATTTGTGACGAGTAAACGTTATATTTATAAGTAATCATCGGGATAAGAATTAGAAATTATGATAACGAAAAAAGAAGAAAGGAAAACAAATAATACAATAGGAAGAAAAAAGAAAGAAAGAGAAAAGAAAGATTGAAACTTCATTGGCAAGATTTTTAATACCAGTTGAAAAAAATATTATTGTTATTATTATTATTGTCATTATTATTACATATGTGTTATTATTATTATTAAACTTCTTAAGCACTTTTTTCATGCACATTGACACGTTCAAAAGTACTGTACAGTATAACCAAATAAATGATACAATATTTAAAATAAAAAATAAAACATCAATATTGCTCAAGTCACAAATTCAAATCAAATGTAGTTTAAAAAAGTTAAAAAAGACCCACATAAATAATAAAATTCAAGCAAGAATATAAAGAATAATCAGTCCAAATAAAACCTCTTAAATAAGTGAGTTTTAAGTGCTCTATTAAACACTATTAGAGTATCATAACTTTTAAGTGTTCTAGGTAGGGCATTCCAGAGTTTAAAGCACGATCACCATAAGTCACAGTCCTACTGGGACCTAAGTTGTCTGGATGGGGTATAAATGTCTAGCATGTTTCGTATGTACGTAGGTGCAAGTCCATGAAGCCCCTTAAACACATATGTAAGGAGTTTGTACTTGACTCTGATGTGCACAGGAAGCCAATGTAGTTCCTTTAATACACGGGTTATGAGGCAGTTACGCGGTTTCCTGGTAATAACACGAGCAGTCGTATTTTTGAACATTTTGGAGCTTGTTGAGAACGTACTTTGGAGATCCATATAGCAACGAATTACAGTAATCTAATTTTGATGTCACTAACGAGTTTATCAAGGTTCTGGTTGAATCAACAGTCAAGTATTTCCGAATTTGACCTATTTGTCTTATTTTCATTACGTATGAAGTTCACATGTTATTCCATGTCTAAATAAGAGTCCAAAGGTCAAGAAAAAATGCCAAGGTTTCTCACTGTTGTTGATGGTTTTATTACAGAATCACCGACTCTTACAGTAAGAGCTTCAACATCACTTCGTTTTGGAACATAGACGACCACCTCTGTTTTGTCTGTATTCAGTTTCAGAAAGTTATTATTCATCCATACTATGATGTCATTCAGGCATGCTTCAATCCGTCGCAAGGTCTCATTGCGTGAACTGGCTTCCTTTGGTTTAAATGCCATGTACAATTGCGAATCGTCAGCGTAGAAATGGTGTTGAAGTTTATGCTCCTGACAGATCGCGCCCACAGGTTTGGTGTACATGATGTAATTCTTCTGACCAAGAACGGACCCTTGTGACACAGAAAATGTCATATACGTACAGGTTTTGACAGTTCACCATTGACGCAGACAGTTTGATGACGCTCACACAGATATTATTTCATCCATTGTAAAGGTTTGCCTACTATTCCGAAGTGTTGTTCGAACCGGCAATGGAGGGTACTAGGGTCGATCGTATCAAAAGCAGCAGATTAGTCCAACATTACTAGAACAGTAGCTTCATTCTGATCAAGAGAACGGAGAATGTCATTTTGTACACATAATAGAGCAGATTCTGTTGAATGAAACTGTCTATAAGCAGACTGACGCTTTTCATGAAGTTTATGTGCAGATAGGTGTCTTTCAAGTAGGGAAATCGACAACTTTCTCGAGAATTTTGGAGACAAACGGTAAATTAGATACAGGCCGGTAGATTTTCATAACCTCTTGATCCAACCCTGACTTTTTTATTAAAGGTCTGACTCTAGAATTTTTAAAAGCGGGTGGTACATATGGTCTCTCAAGTGAAGTGTTTATGATTTTTGTGATAAATTGTAATAGTTCATTTAAAAAATCTTCATCAGCCATATTGGAATGGGGTCAAGTTCAAAGGATTTGTTTGGCGAATTGCGAATAATTTTTGAAATTTCCATATCAGAGACTACTGAAAAGTTTGAAAATTGCTCTCCATTGAAAGGTGCTTCAGGGACAACATTGTCTGTTTGTTAGTGAGACTTGGTCCTGGCTTTACCATTGCATATGCCTTCAAACTTATACACAAAGAAGTCACTAAAGTCCTGTGCTTGAACGTTTGCAGGCTACCAGATGGCAGCATAACAACATCTGTGTTTGCACCCATCAAATGCCGGGTCACTTTGGTAAGGTTTTTCATATCACGACCACATGACTCTACTTTCTCAGTGTAGTATTTGACTTTAGACATATTTAGAAGCTTATTCGTAATAGCGCATTGGTTTCTATAAATTAAGTGATCAATTTCAATTCCAGTGCCACTTCCGCTCTACTTGATGCCTTAAATGTTTAGTATCATGTAGTTCATGGGAATACCACGGATTCATTGGTCTTAGAACAATGCTCTTGGACTTAAGGGGTGCGTATTAAAAACGTATTAATGAAACTGTAAACTTACGAACATTTCTAATACAATGCTTTTTTTTAAGTTCGGCATATATTTTAGAAGGATATAATTTAAGCTATCGTTTATGGTAATTGTAATAATTATTGATTTGGAAATCGTTATAAACAATGAAAATATCAGACTTAAAGCAACAGACAGAATGAGAGACGTTTAAAGAACATTTTAATGTTGTGATCCTCACAAGGCATTATTTAAAGCTATATTATGCTCAACTTTGGTATTTGAAAAAAAAAAACAACAACAAAAAAACTGATAATTACAATTCAGTGTAAATGTAAAATAAAATCTTTTGAAAACACATAGAGAAAATATATTACGTTTTAAACTCTACACACTATATGTGACCACAGTATGATTACTTAGTATCATTTAAAAGACTGGCAGTTTTTATTAGAAAAAACAGAACAAAACAAATTAATTTGACAAGTAATAGGGAATGCAGCTTCCCAAACATTGTTATACATTCACTTATTCAAAGTAGTCACTTTCAAAGGAATGAACTAGATTTCAATAAATTTCTTCAATAAAAGTATTTTACGCAAAGATGAGCATAGTCAAAGTTTTGCAAATAGCTGACTCATGTATTAAACGAACGTGATATAACCAAATTAAAAAAAAATAAAAATAAATTAAATGTAGCATTGGTAAAGCCTTTACTTTTTTTGTCATTGAAAACTGTTAGGAAAGAAACCTGTAGGATATAAAGGGATGTAAGTACTAAAATGCATGTTTATAGCGACAATTCAATTTTGGACACACCCATGCCGTTAAATTTTCTGTAACTATGAAATTGCACTTGTAAATTTCATACAAATATTAAATTGGTTTTAAAAAAACGAACTTTTTGGCGAAAAAATCAAACATTGATTTTATGATCCATTTCGAATGACAGGAAGTCACCTGACAACAACAGCTGTCAAGTGCCGTTTGTAAGCCTTAAAATGTTGCCCCGTACTTTACTTCAGTGTTGTTTTAATATATTTTCTGGTCATTCGGGATCATTGATGACAGAACTATGAAACGTTGAGAACTGAGTACCACTCAAGCCGGTTTTAGGTGCGTGAGGGATGTTGAATTTATTCATTATCCTTGATCAAACCAAGCCTGCAATCTTCATATAATTCTGTTGTGATTAATTCTCCCGAGGGGTCACTTTGTTTCCATATTTTTATGGTAATGTTTATTGAAATTATGAAAGTGTGAGGAACTCGAAACACATTAACTGTTAGAAATTCTTTATTTTTTATTTTCTTGTATAATTAAAGACTATGCTTCATCGGACTGTGCCATTAGATGATGGAATAATATATTAGAAATACAAATTCAATTTGATATATATTTATTCATTTACAAATCATTATAATATTATTATATATTAGATTATTAAATCTTATACTATGAATTCAGTCGCCTTCTTGTATTCCAAGGCATTTGTTTTCTTTCTTAGAACGGGTAGACTGAAATGAGAACAAAATATATTCTACATGTACAGTGCATATACCATACATCTATATGAGATAAAATCATTATTCAATGTTTTCAAGTTTCATATTTGTTAAATTTCAAAATCTTTCTCAACATTTACCCAAGCAGAGCCAAAGTAACAGTTGCTGTAGGATATTTAGATTACCAGTTACAAATATAAGTAACATTGCACCTTGTTTTAACTTGCAACATAAATATACTATTAAAAATAAAGTACAATTCCATCGATACGAAAGGAGGTAAGCAATGTGTTATGAAAGTAAAAAAAACATCTCTCAATTAAAATTCTTACCTTAATGCATTTTAAACCTAAACAACAAGGTATAATGACCCTCTCCAAAACCCTCCACATTTCTCACTTGTAGCACCTTTACAATCATAGCTACATTCGCTGTCGGCTACCTTCTGTTCCGTTGTTAAGCTGTTTCCACAATAACACTGATTAGAATACTGTAAACAACAACAAAAAACGACATGTTTAAATCAACAAAAAAAAATAAAAAAATAAAATAAATAAAAACACAAAACCACAAAAAAACACAAAAAACAACAAAAACAACCGCCCTACCCAATAAATAACAACAACAATTAAAACAATTTAATTATGTATATTCTAATTTAGGACACTTACCTGAGTTAAAGCATATTTGAGTCCGTGACCTTTGCAGAAAGCAATACATGAAGCCGTCGTCATCTGGTTGTTATTGGTAGATTGTTCATTAAGAATTCTTGTATTGGAGTCAACATAACATCCAAGATATCCTGTTAGGCAAATGAAAATCCATTACAATTATACTTATATTTCACCCCCCAACACACAATTTAAAGATTGTGTTGTACTAGTTAGAAACTGTAAATTAATCTTAAGTAATATCGTGAATTGTATAAATTTATTCTGGGCTGGTTTTTTTTTTGACACCACATGTTTTTACTAGTATTCATCATTATGTTGAGCTTTAATCTTTGAAAGTTTATTTCTTTCATTCAAAGTATTTATGATTTTACCGTTTATTTATCGTAAAAACAAACGAATATTATCTATTTACTCACTATGTGTCTCATACAATGATATTTTCCAAAAACCACCGCAATTCTGGGCGACATTTCCATTACATTTATGATCACATTCTGTTTCAGGACGTTTTGCGTATGGTCTTAATTGTGAACCACAAAAGCATTGGTTACTGTTCTGAAAAGAAAGAAATACAACTTTATTTAGGCTTTCATTGACCATGTCATGTCAGTATCATTTTAAGGATGAAGCACATCATAAAATATTAAAAAGGAACCATTAAATTATTATAATTATTAACTAAAATCCTTTAAAATAGGAAAACAGCGGTAACAAATAAATAATAAAAACAAAAGCACCTTTTCAAAATACTCAAAAAAAAGTGAAAAAAAAAAATAGATATGAAAAAAAAGGAATAAAAATAATTTATACGGACATAAACATTAAAACAACAACAACGACAGAACACGAACTTAACATGAAACCAGATTTCAGCAAGAAAACATTTAAAATTCTGTGTATTTAAAAACCCAATTATATTCATATTTTAATTGTGAATATAAAAACGTTCTGGTTATATAAACAAAGAAGATTTTTATAGTAGTCAAAAATAAAACTATTAAGTTATAAAACTAAGTTTTATTGCTACATTATTTTGAATTTTTAACATTTTTATTAGAAAATAATGGTATGTTTAAAATTATACAGAACATACCCGAAAAATAATTTGTCATCTCAAAAATATTATTTGCACTGGATGAAAAATACATTATTTTTGCGATGACGGGTTATAATTATCTCCTAAAGCAAGCTTTTATCAAAATAAGCAATAACAAAAAATTCCCTTATCATTTTATCATTTTTATTGATTGTTTAATTCAATAGTATTTTTTGAACGAAAAATACGTAAGAAGTTTTTGTTTATTTACCTCAACACCTGCAAATAATGTTCGCTCCATGCTGCATCTTTGCAAGCATTTCTCAACTGTCATACCGCCAGACGTCATTGTACCTTCTAAGATCCTTGTTGAATTGTCTTGGAAACATCCTATATAGTTAGGACCAGAAGCTGCAAGTGAAATAAACAAATTTAGATATTCATATCATTGTTAAGTGTCACAATTTATCATATTACCTACTCGGACTAACAATGATGTTCCTTTGTCACCAGGACAGACTGTACTTCAACTCTTTTTTAATTTTTTAAAAATTCAATTCACTTATATTTTAAATGGATTGTCTCAAACTCAAGGTAAGAGAAAATCTATAAAAAAAAAGACCAACAAAATGTATAAATAGTTCGAAAATATTTTATACTTTATGCTGAAAACATTGCTATAATTTAGATTTTCTGTAACTATTTTCGTCATCATAATTTTTATATCTTACTATTTTTATATTTCATTATGACTATGAATCTTTAAACCGTACAGTGCACTAAATATTTAATAGCTTTAAAATCATTATACTTTTTCTGTTTTTCTTAACACACTTTTATTGAACATCAGGTTATCTTTAAGAAACCAATCGATTAATGTGGCAGGCAATTTAGAAGCAAAATAATAATAATATAGTAAAGTCTTGAATAAAGAAACGTAATTGAGTAAGTTAACATAGGACATAAAATGTCTGGTATAAAAATGTATATATTATTGGCAGTTAGAATGAAACACTTAAAACTTAACTTACCAAATATTTTAATTACTAAAGCATCGATTAAATTTTTGTACACTCAAAACATAGTTGTACACTTACTTTTTCTCTTTTTTTTCCAATACTTATGCAAAAGCTTTATCAACTGTTGTTTTTTAGATGAAACTTCACACAAGTATTCATTTAATACCAATAAATATGTTCTTTCTGATTTTTGTTCAAAATGCCAGAACAAAACATAAGATTTTAAGTATATTTTAAAATATTTCCAAAAAATATACAAAACATTAAATACCGTAAGTTGTTGATACAAACACCGTCACAACTATCGCCAAGACAACACTCGTCACCATTATTTCTTCGTATAGTAAAATAAATTTATCCTCTGGAAGATGAGTCTTGATATGTATGAAGTATTAACGCAGTGCCTCTTATATAGGGCTGCTAAGCATGTTGATGTCAGTTTGGGCGAAACAAATGATGTTGTTTTTTTAAAAAACATTTTCCCAAGGTCTCCGAAAAAACAAAAGATAGTAAACTGTAAATTGAAATGTATTTTTCATATGTTGAAAGCATATAAATCGTTTTAAATATTATCAAAAAAGATGTTTACCTGAGTTGCATTTTTATGTTTTATGACCACATTATTTCACCTTTTTTTGCCATGAACATAAATGATCATTCGTGTTTGATATTGTTTTTGTTCAGTTGAATGTTAATCGTTTGTTATTGTTATTTGCGTATTACAAAATAATTTCTTTTTTATTTTATTCTTACATGTACGTTAAAATGATCAATCATTAATCATAATATCAAATTATCTAAATGAACTTGAATGTTAAAACTTTGTTTACATTATAGTTTCATTTTCATTTTTATTATAAACAAATGCAAAATAAATGCATATTATAAATATATTAATTGCACCATGAAGCCGGGACATGAATGAACATTTTCAGACAATTGTGCCGATCTGACATCAAATTATGTTTTTAATTATATGACCGTTTATCTTTGTCTTTTGAACTTTGTCTCTGTTTTGACATTAAATGTAAAGTTTTGTCAAAAGATGAGTCGACAACTTTATTCTTAGTTTTGTTTAATAAAACGTGTACAAATTTTTATCCCGAAATGTTATTATACATATCGTAACCGTTTTAATGTATGTATCTGGACGTTTTGTTTAATACTGTTTTTCTTGGTTTTGGCATTAATTAATTTTAAAAGTTGTTTATGATCTCAAAAACTTATTTTTGTTTGCGAAATTAAGTCTCGTGTTTAATTATTAAAACGAATTCATTTTCATGTTAAACTAATATATGTGTGCAATGTATTAAATCTTATATTTAGAATGTTAATAATAAAAAGAAACAAGTAGTATCGATAAAAAATACACCTTGTGTGACGATTGTTCTCTTCTGCCTTGATTCTATAATGATATTTAGTGGTTTCATACCTAAAATACCGATTAGTTAAATTGTATATTTCGACCCGATATCGATATCTTTTGGATGCTTGATTTCCTTAACTTAAAAAAACGATTATTAATTATAACTACTCAAGCTCAAAGCTGTAGACAGTCAGTCTTTGTCCAGCTGCCGAATTTTAAACATCACAGAAATAATTAAATTAATTATTATATTAATTACTTGGAATCTTGCACTATTTACGAAGTATATCAATTACACCACTTTATAATCGCGTTAGGTGTAATTGTTAATACTAAAGTATTGAAAACCCGATATCCATGCGGTTATTTCAATTATAATTGCTAAAAAACTGAAATGGCGGCACACCTTTGTTGTTAAAGAGTACTTTTAATGACGATGTTATTTACTTTAACGTTCCGTTAACACTAATGAAAGTCTTGTGTTAATTGTTTTGAATGATGAGCGGTAATTTTAAGAAAAGATTTACATGATAGATAGACAAATAATTATATTGACGTAAACAGTACATTTTTTTGTCATACATTTGCATATGCATATACATGTATATCATTACTTTATCATGTGATTTAACAAAAAGTGAACACAATTTACATTGTCAACATATGTAGTTTGTGGAGGATGAATAAGATGTTTACACATAAATCAATATCGAACACAAAATCAAAGTAAAGTAAATGCCTTCCATACAATTGGCTAAGTTAACATGATAACAAGATGGGTTGTTTCCAAACATATGAAAAACCACAGCAGTCCAACAGACTTTTAACTTTATATGCCCTGCCATTTTTGATAACATTACATTTCATCATCATGTAACATCTGTGAAGGCAGTGATTACAATTCTGCCAAGGGAGGTAATCACTGTGAGGAGTTTGTCGCTGGCGTTCACACAACGTTCTTCTGGCGCTATCCCAGGAGCCATGGATGACTACGAACGTTTCCTCAAACGTTACGGCCCCATAAAACGTTAAGAATGCAATTATAAAATTACCCCGAGGACTTTTTACGTAATTACTTTAATTTCTCTTTGGTAACCCAGATATCTAGATACATATACTATTTTTAAGCATGTCCATATTTACATATCCGAAACAAAGCGATTTCTCTGATATAATTAGGAGACACTTTCCTCTATGATAAAAACGATATATAAGTAAGTAAATTGTTCATCACAGTGACATTGCGCATTTATCATTTCACATACATGATAAGAATACATACAAAAACACCCGGCCATTGGACCTATAAGTCACCATATTCTATATATACAAATATACATAACTTTAAAAATGGAACATTTAAATGAGATCAAAGTTGCTGCTCGACCTGTAAATTACAGTATCATATTTCAGAAGATGGACAGTCAATATATCATCATGTTGTCACTATTGGCTCGTTAAAAGTCAATTACCTATTATACAGAAAATTTCTCCTTAACACATATGCTTTAACAAGAAATTTTATTATTTTGTTCTGGTGATTTTTAATTAGAAATACTAATTTTTCCGTGTTTGTCATGTTGTTATATATTATTTATAATAATGTCACTATATATGATGAATGTATGATTTCCTGACTTTTGGGATATTTTAATAGCCTTATATTTTATTAAATTTTGCTCCCTAAGTAAAACAAATGGACTTTAATTATATAGGTTTCTTTGTAAGTGTTGTTTTTATGGTGGTTATTAATGATTGTGGTAATTAAGATGAATTCTTGGTATTTTTTGAAACTATTATAAAATATTTCACTAAAGTAAAACGCAATTCCCCGATTAATGTATATAGCCTAGGGTCAAAGACAAATTGCAGCTTTGCTCATGCTTTTCCTTTTTACATGAAAATTAGCTCGCATTCCATTGTGCTTGTTTTAACTTATTATAAAATGCTCTTATTCCCGATAAACCTTTTTACATAGCGGCGATAACCTGATTCGCACTCTAAGAATTATTTTGTCCCGAATACTGATTTTGCTCAGATGGGGTGGTACGTGTCTAAAGTGATATTTTGTATTGCTATTACTATATTTTTTATTGTATGTCTTTGTCATACTACATGTGTTTTCTTTGTAAATGGCCAAGGCAATTAATTTGCTGATAATTGCTTATAAACATGAAAGCTTTTTTATACAAAAACAAGCTGATAATATATCTTTTGTTTACTCGTCTTGAAATTTAAAATTTCCTCAAAAATATTGTTTGATAAGCTCATATCAAACGTGTCTTTCTTTCTTTTCTCAATAGTTCACAGTTTATGGGTTATGCTCCAGTAAAAAGACAAGGTGACAGATATAATCCATTCCTCATGTTACTAATTACTTGTCAGCATTTTAGGCCTATTGACTTATTTATTAATTCTACCGAAACGAATACATTATTTTACAACGTACTTGGTGACAAAGTAATGTTTTGATAACAGTATTTAGAGTTATGTTGAAATAATTGTTAAGACTTTTAAATAGTGTTTCTATGTCTTTTTGAGTTAAAATTTGGACATTCAGAAAAAAGTGGAAATTAGTTTCCATTTGCTAGCATTTACATAACGTTATAGGAGATTAATAATATTTTGTGGTTTCTCTCGGGGTGACCCGCCCTTTAGGCGGTAACGAGGCTTGCCGAGTTACTGCCCATGGGCGGGTGACCGAGGGACGGACATTCCGATCCGAACCGCAAACAAATGTCAGATATTTTTTTTTGCATATTCTACCATATTCCATTATATTTTAAATTCTTTATCTTTAATTTCAATGGAAATTTATATAATTACGACCGTAACTACTTTCTTACAACAGCGTATGAATTACAACTTCATTCATAACGGTAAAATGACGTCATGTTATCCTGAGCAGCACGTCATCATTGAACAGCACGCGACTCATCTGGCACGCCCATGCCAGATGAAATTTCCGGCATGGGTAAAACTCACAGAGACGTCTGATATGCAAAAATATTTTTATTTAAAAAAAGGTGATATTTAAGAAGCTTAAACTTACGAGTAATATTTGAATGTTTCTATTTGCGTAAAAGAAGTAGTTTGGGACCTTGGGGGTAGTTTGCTAGTTAAGTTGTTAATCAATTTTAAACATTGAAAGTGTTGGCAACTATCGTATGTTGAGATTGTTCAAGTCGCGGGAAAGAATTAAAATACAATGAAGTTCTTGCTGATTGCGATTGTGTCATTTAAGTTTCTCAACTTGTAGCGAGTATCTGCGGGATCTGGTATTGGGGAAGCCAGGTATTCGGGTGCTACGCCGTATTTAATTTTTGAAGAAAAAAAAATTCTATGGTTATGATATCCTAGCTCCATTGCTTCCATCTGACTTCACCTTTATAACTGACGTTTTTATTTACTGAAACGTTCAGTGAGAGCTAATGAATGTCTTGCGTAAAATGTTTTGAATGCTGTGTGGTAATTTGAAGGATATGGGTGATGTTTTTTTTTCTTAACGTTGTCTTTTTACTGGAACAAAACCAATTTATCATACTATTGCGTGCGCGTGTGTGTGTGTGTGTTTTTTTTGTAAATTCTTTTCCAAAGATACCGAAAAGATATTACGACTTCTATGCCATCCAGAAATACAACTGAACATTTATCAAACGTTCTGAAAGTTACTCTTTGTAAAAAAAAAAAAAAAAAAACATAAAAACAAAAAAAAAACAAAAAAAAAAAAGACAGAAAGACATTCACGTCTTTTTTTTATCACGATGCAAAAACCATATTTATGCTTTTTTATCATTATGGGGATGATAAGTTCTGAATAAATGAGTGAGTAGTTGATACCTCAGCAAAATCAAGATTCGGTACAAAGTTTTCCTACTGCTTTATTCAAGGTTTCAAACAAACTATGCAGCAAAGGACTGTTTTATTCAAACAACATTTTAAATCTGGAAGCAACAAGAAAACTATGCTGTAGTTAGCAGGATGTTTGTTATGTATGTATGTATGTGTGTGTGTGTGTGTGCGTGCGTGCGTGCGTGCGTGCGTTGGTGTGTGTGTGTGTGTGTGTGTGTGTGTGTGTGTGTGTGTGTAAAAGCCAATATGATATTACCAAATGGAGTTACAGCATATAAGAACAATAATAAAATAATCTAACGTAATATATGTTAAATAAATTGATTGCATGATTTACATATACTTATTTAATTTTGGTTAACCCAGCTTAGTGAATTACATAAAAAACTTCATTTTCTTCATTGAAAATGTTTGTATGAATAATAATTTCTATAAAAATGTCAGCTCAAATGCTTGGCGGCACGCGTACGTTGTCATTTATGTATTATTAACGACGTTTTAATTTACTTTAACGTTCCGTTAAAACTAATAAATGTCTTGCGTAAAATGTTTTGAATGCTGAGTGGTAATTTTAAGAAGAAAAAATACATGTTTAAATGATGTTTTTCATTTTTTCACCTTGTCTTTTTATTGGAGCGAACCCCATTAATTAATTAAAATAATGTTTATGTGTGTGTGTTTTTATTTAATTATCTCCAAAGTTTACAAAAAAAGAGTATGACCTCTTTAACAGCTAGACATACATCTGAAAATACATGTATTAAAACGTTTTGAAAAAAACTTTTTCAGAAAAAGAAATGATAAATGGTTCACGTCCTGTCCTTAAGTATGCAAAGAACAATGTGTTTGATATTTTCGGATTATATAAGTTTTGAATAAATGAGTGGAGGTGCATGGTTGACACGTCAGCAAAATCAAGACCCGGTTCAAACTACAAAGCATTTATTTCTGCATGACTCGCGGTGTCAAAGCCATGCAGCAAATGTCTGTTTTATTCAAAAAGCACCGCGTATCTAGGCAGAAAGAAAACAATGTTGTAGTTTGTCAGCAGAACGCTTGGTACGTTAAATGTATCATATATAAATATGCAGAAGACATGCAAATGTATATATAGAGTACAAACAAAAGAAGGTCCGCCAATTTTGCAATCAAATTCCCAATATCTATCACTCTTTTCTAGAACAGATTAAAGCTTTTTATGGTAATTGTACTAATTATTGATTTGAAAATCGTTATAAACAATGAAAATATTACAACAGACAGAATGAGAGACGAAAATAGTACATGTTTAATGTTGTGATCCTCACAAAGCATTATTTAAAATATATTATGCTATTTGATGATTAAATAGTGTCCTTTAAAAGACTGGCAGTTTTTATAAGAAAAAAAAACAACACCAAAAAACAAAAAAAAAAACAAATTAATTTGACAAGTAATAGGGAATGCAGCTTCCCGAACATTGGTTTTACATTTACTTATTCAAATAAGACATAGTCAGAGGAATTTACTATATTTCAATAAATGTCTTCAATAAAAGTATTTTACCCAAAGATGAGCATAGTAAAAGTTTTGTAGAGAGCTGACTGCCGTATCAAACGTACGTGTTATAACCAAATTAAAAAAAATAAAAGTAAAGTAAAATAAGCATTGGTAAATTCTTTACTCTTTTCGTCATTGAAAACTGTAAGGAAAGAAAACTGTTGGATATAAAGGTATGTGAGTACTAAAATGCATGTTTATAGCGACAATTCAATTTTGGACACATCCATGCCGTTAAATTTTCTGTAACTATGAAATTGCACGTCTTGTAAATTTCATACAAATATCAATTTGATTAAACGAACTTTGTGGTGAAAAATCAAACATTGATTTTATGATCCATTTCGAATGACACGAAGTCACCTGACAACTGCAGCTGTCAAGTGCCGTGTGTAAGCTGTAAAATGTTGCCCCGTACTTCACTTCATTGTTGTTTTTATAATTATATTTTTCTGGTCATTCGGGATCATTGATGCCAAAACTATCAAACGTTGAGAACTGAGTACCGCTCAAGCCGGTTTTAGGGGCGTGAGTGATGTTGAATTTATTCATTATCCTTGATCAAACCAAGTCTGCAATTTTCATATAATTCTGTTGTGATTAGTTTTCCTGAGAAATCACTTTGTTTCCATATTTTCACGGTAATGTTTATTGCAATTATGAAAGTAAGAGGAACTCGAAACACATAAACTGTTAGAATTTTTATTTTTTATTTTTATTTTCTTGTATAATTAAAGACATTGCTTCATCGGACCATGCCATTAGATGATGGAATCATATATTAGAAATACAGATTCAATTTGATGTATATTTATTCATTTACAAATCATTATATTATATTTGATATTATTATATCTTACGCAATGAAATTCAGTCGTCTTCTCGTATTCCAAGGCATTTGTTTTCTTTCTTAGAATGGGTAGACTGAAAAAGAGAACAATATATTCTACATGTATATGATATACATCTTTATGAGATAAAATTATTATTCAATGTTTTCAAGTTTCATATTTATCAAATTTCAAAATCTTTCTCAACCTTTTCCAAAGCAGGGCCAAACTAATAGTTCACTAAAGTAAAACGCAATTCCCCGATTAACGTATATAGCCTAGGGTCAAAGACAAATTGCAGCTTTGCTCATGTTTTTCCTTTTTACATGAAAATTAGCTCGCATTCCATTGTGCTTGTTTTAACTTATTATAAAATGCTCTTATTCCGAATAAACCTTTTTACATAGCGGCGATAACCTGATTCGCACTCTAAGAATTATTTTGTCCCGAATACTGATTTTGCTCAGATGGGGTGGTACGTGTCTAAAGTGATATTTTGTATTGCTATTACTATATTTTTTATTGTATGTCTTTGTCATACTACATGTGTTTTCTTTGTAAATGGCCAAGGCAATTAATTTGCTGATAATGCTTATAAACATGAAAGCTTTTTTTATACAAAAACAAGCTGATAATATATCTTTTGTTTACTCGTTTTGAATTTAAAATTTCCTCAAAAATATTGTTTGATAAGCTCATATCAAACGTGTCTTTCTTTCTTTCCTCAATAGTTCACAGTTTATGGGTTATGCTCCAGTAAAAAGACAAGGTGACAGATATAATCCATTTCTCATGTTACTAATTACTTGTCAGCATTTTAGGCCTATTAACTTATTTATTAATTCTACCGAAACGAATAAATTATTTTACAACGTACTTGGTGACAAAGTAATGTTTTGATAAGAGTATTTAGAGTTATGTTGAAATAGTTGTTAAGATTTTTAAATAGTGTTTCTGTGTCTTTTTGAGTTAAAATTTGGACATTCAGAAAAAAAGTTGAAATAAGTTTCCATTTGCTAGCATTTACATAACGTTATAGGAGATAAATAATATTTTGCGGTTTCTCTCGGGGTGACCCGCCCATTAGGCGCTAACGAGGCTTGCCGAGTTACTGCTCATGGGCGGGTGACCGAGGGACGGACATTCCGATCCGAACCGCAAACAAATGTCAGATATTTTTTCTTGCATATTCTACCATATTCCATTATATTTTAAATTCTTTATCTTTAATTTCAATGGAAATTTATATAATTACGACCGTAACTACTTTCTTACAACAGCGTATGAATTACAACTTCATTCATAACGGTAAAATGACGTCATGTCATCCTGAGCAGCACGTCATCATTGAACAGCACGCGACTCATCTGGCACCCCCATGCCAGATGAAATTTCCGGCATGGGTAAAACTCACAGAGACGTCTGATATGCAAAACAATATTTTTATTTAGAAAAAGGTGATATTTAAGAAGCTTAAACTTGCGAGTAATATTTGAATGTTTCTATTTGCGTAAAAGAAGTAGTTTGGGACCTTGGGGGTAGTTTGCTAGTTAAGTTGTTAATCAATTTAAAACATTGAAAGTGTTGGCAACTATCGTATGTTGAGATTGTTCAAGTCGCGTGAAAGAATTAAAATACAATGAAGTTCTTGCTGATTGCGATTGTGTCATTTAAGTTTCTCAACTTGTAGCGAGTATCTGCGGATCTGGTATTGGGAAGCCAGGTATTCGGGTGCTACGCCGTATTTAATTTTTGAAAGAAAAGAAAAATTCTATGGTTATTGATATCCTAGCTCCATTGCTTCCATCTGACTTCACCTTTATAACTGACGTTTTTATTTACTGAAACGATCAGTGAGAGCTAATGAATGTCTTGCGTAAAATGTTTTGAATGCTGTGTGGTAATTTTAAGAATATGGGTGATTTTTTTTTCTTAACGTTGTCTTTTTACTGGAACAAAACCAATTTATCATAATATTGCGTGCGCGTGTGTGTGTTTTTTTTAAAAATTCTTTTCCAAAGATACCGAAGAGATATTAAGACCTCTTTGCCATCCAGAAATACAACTGAACATTTATCAAACGTTCTGAAAGTTACTCTTTGTAAAACAAAAGCAAAAAAAAAAAAAAAAAAAAAAAAAAAAAAAAAAAAAAGACAAAAAAAAAAACATTCACGTTTTTTTTTATCACGATGCAAAAACCATAATTTATGCTTTTTTATCTTTATGGGATGACAAGTTCTGAATAAATGAGTGAGTAGTTGATACCTCAGCAAAATCAAGATTCGGTACAAAGTTTTCCTACTGCTTTATTCAAGGTTTCAAACAAACTATGCAGCAAAGGACTGTTTTATTCAAACAACATTTTAAATCTGGAAGCAACAAGAAAACTATGCTGTAGTTAGCAGGATGTTTGTTATGTATGTATGTATGTGTGTATGTGCGTGTGTGTGTGTGTGTGTGTGTGTGCGTGCGTGCGTGCGTGCGTGCGTGCGTGCGTGTGTGTGTGTGTGTGTGTGTAAAAGCCAATATGATATTACCAAATGGAGTTACAGCATATAAGAACAATAATAAAATAATCTAACGTAATATATGTTAAATAAATTGATTGCATGATTTACATGTACTTATTTAATTTTGATTAACCCAGCTTAGTGAATTATATAAAAAAAACTTCATTTTCTTCATTGAAAATGTTTGTATGAATTATAATTTCTATAAAAATGTCAGCTCAAATGCTCGGCGGCACGCGCACGTTGTCAAATATGTATTATTAACGACGTTTTTATTTACTTTAACGTTCCGTTAGAACTAATAAATGTCTTGCGTAAAATGTTTTAAATGCTGAGTGGTAATTTTAAGAAAAATCAAAGCACTGAATGTACTGATGGGGAGGCTATGACAGAATGTTTCAGATTTATAGTTTCTTTTCTTTTTGCTTAAAATGTGCTGTTATTTCAATTATTACCAAAATAAGAAGATATGCACATTGTGTCATTTATCCATACTGTTGTGTTCAACCATTCATATATATGGTTAAGGTGACAACAGACACTTTCCGTGGTATACTCACATAAATGTCATTTAAACAAAGTTATTTTAGTAATAATTGTTATTTATTTAATCTTTGTGCATTAAATGTCGTTCATCATCATAAAAAATAACATATTTGAAAAAATGCCTTTGTAAATGATTGATTTTGAATAAAAATCCTAAAATTTTAAATCGCCATATCAAAGTCATTTTTTATTTTTTTTGTCATCAAACTTTTGGAAAATAACCATACTTATATTATCTGGGGAACAGTGTCTCAAATTTTTTCTATCTTTTCTCAAAAAAATATTACGTAACGTCAAACATTTTAGGCGACTTTTTTCACCATACATATTACGTAATTAAAGATAATTAAGTCGCTGATTGAGCAAACAAAAATCCCTGACACGGTTCCCTCCGTAAATGAATTTCCTTTCATGTGCTTTAAACAGCATGCTAATTGCTTGATTATTAAAAAAGTTATACCGATTCAAATTTAGTCGGACCCGCATCAAACGAAGTGTCATAAATCGGCTGTTCTCTCTCGGACCCCTACGTTTCACGCTAAATAATTGCATAATACACAAATATCGCACCATAGAGGGTCACAAGTTGCGGTAACATACTCTAACAACATTTTATGACCCAGTGACATCTGACCAATTAAAAAGCTGCTGATTAATATCAGTTTATAGTCGAAAATTCTTCAATTCTTAACGTGATTTAGTGTCCGTCTGGTATCTGTCGCACATGTCACGTGACTATCGGTTAGGCACTCAGTGGGGGGGGGGAAATGGACGCATTTGCGCACCGCTAGCGGGATATTTAATTGTTTCCTTTTTGAAGTTTATTATTATTATCAGCATTATTATTGTATTATAGCAGTGTCACTCTGCCTGTGTATTCGTGTATAATATTCCGTTAAAATATAAAATAAAATAACAAGAAACTGAGCTTCTGACAGTCTTTTAAAGTCCATGGTAGATGTACAAATACGAACGGGATATTATTTATTTTTCCACCAAATTGATAAGGCTTCACATATTTTAATAGAAATAAATGGTATTACTCGATCATTATGATCTGGCCTTCTTGACTTCTATTATGAATATCATCTATGCACGGCATAGAGATCCAGTTTCTACCGGGATAGACAATAAATGTCATACTTTGTAGTACTAGCTGTGTCCGATTTATTAGCGAACAATTTATTTTCACTGAGAATATTTTTTAATACCTTTTTAATTCATAGAGAAATAATCATCCTTAGACAATCTAAAATGGTTTAGAAATTTGTCAGGGACACCTTACCACAAGTCATATAGGCGTTCACATAAAAAATGTTGTCTGTTTTTGTTGTTGTTTTACTTGACATTGTTAGAAAACGAGGTTGAATGTAAAGTACGCCCTTGAATCTTTACAAAAGTTTATCAACTCAATGTTATATCTATCAGATTAACGGGACCGACAAATTATTTTCACACATTATGGATATTTTAGCAACTACATTTTTAATCAACCCCGTGGTCGTGCGATTTGCCGCTATGCTTAATTATTTATGTTTCATACATTATGTTACGTACATTGGCCGACAATTTCTTAATTTATAAAAGAGGCTAAATGTTGAGATATTCATAAAAGATGTACGGTAGTTGTACGATACATGTATTACGAGAAGTATGGACCAGTATGGACCTGTAATTCACGGATATATGGAACTACCGATTTTCTTCATTGATGCCTCAACAGGGGGCGGAGCGTTATCGATAATTGACAGGTTACGCGAATAGCAGATACAAATAGTATATGTACCGTTTTAAAACGTTTAAAAACACATTTTTTGGACTAACTACTTCCAAAATTAAATCACGAATGTGTTCAGAAAAGGTTGATAAATCTACTTAGCAAAATATCTCCTTTTAGGTATTTTCAGTGATAATTGACTCCGTTGTACCTTGATATGGTTGACTATTCATTATGTTAATATTCCAGAACATTTCATTGAGGTCTACATTCGGACTGCTAATCCTGCAAATTTTGAAAAACCTAAACTGTCAATAATAAATGACATACCAGAAAGTATGACGACTGTTCATTATAAGATAACAATAACATTTTACAACTGACTGTTCCTTATCAAAATATTCTAGGACTGTTCATCATAAATACTTAATGTCATTTTAATATCATTAAATGAAAATAACAACTGCAAGTTATGCAACATTTTTATTGAACATAAAAATTATACATATTTACATGTCATGTACCATAATTGAGATCAATAAGATACTGTCTTGTGATGAGTATTAATATCCATGCTCTACGGACAGAAAGTAGTCTTCTTCCGAAGCAAATCTGGAATAAAATCACGTTTCAGAAAATTATTCCCATTTCATTACTCGTCGCTGACTTTGACGGCTTCGGATATTTATTAAAACTAAATATTTCTTGAAAAAATACATATCTGCCAAGCTTATTCAAAGTTGAATCAACCTAAGTGAAAATTGATCAGGAAGTTATGTCTTATAGCCAACACTCAACCAACTTATTGTAGTTAATAGATAGATTCTACATGTATTTTTTAAACCTCACTAGCTTGAAATATAACTGCGGAAAATCAATTGTTAACAGGGTATGCGGTTATTACGTAGGGTTTTCCCTGTCGACCATTTCCCGCAAATAGATGAGAACATCGAAGCGTCAGTGCTATGAATGGTGTTATAATTTATAAATAGTGTGTGTGTATTTGCGTTTATTTATACTCACAGGTGCTCGTCCAGGCTTGGTGCCCATATAGAAAAAAATGAAGTTTTAAAAAAGAAAATTGAAAAAAAAAAAATTGAAAAAAAAAAACAAACAACATCAAAATAACTATTTTGGGTTGAGTTTCAGAAAAAAAAAATTTGAAAAAATTTTTTTTTCCCTATATACTACGAAAAGGTCACCTAGTCGCCGTAACGCTACGGAGCTTTACTAGGTACACACTGTGGATTTTGATTTAATCATATTTTATTGCTTGAAACATGTACATGTAACATAGAGATTACATTAATACTAAACAGAATACAATAAATACGAATAAGGAAACATGTATGTTAACAGTTTGAAGCAAATGGGTTGGGCCACAAGTTTTACCAACATTAATGAAGGCCCTTCCCAGGCAAGTTTAAATAACAAAATGTTCATTATAAAGATACAAAACTTGTTTACGTAATTAATGTGTTAGGCGAAGAAACAAGAAAATATATGTTTTTTGCGCATCATCAGAGTAATATTTACAGTTTTGCTTCTATATATATCTATATTGATATAAAAGTATTTAGATGACAATATTTTGAGAAAAAAAACAACAACAACAAAAAAAATTGATATGAGGTTTAAATATCATGAAATAGAAAAAAAAATACACATTCTAAAAACATCCAAACTTCTGTTCACCTTTCCTCTGAAAAAAAAAAAACAGGTTTCGCCTCCATTTCCGTTACTGACCAGCATTAAAAATAGAAACACGGAGTTATATTTAATTATCATTAAGATATATTAAGTTCTAAAACGATTCGTATTCTTTAAATATTTTTGAACATGCCCAAAAAATAATGTCATTATCTTCAGGCGACAAGTTATCAATTCCAAACAGCAGTTTCTTTACACTTAAAGGATGGTATGGGCGGGTATTAATGAATAATTGATGGCGCTGTTGATGAAATAACGGACATTTGAAAAAATAGTGTTCTGCATCCTCTATGGTATATCCACAGTCACATTTTTGATTATCACGTAAGTGGTTGTAAAATAAGTCGGAGTTTAGGTTACTACATTTATTACGTATTCTTGCATGATGGACCTGTGAAAATCTTTCCCCAGAAATAAAGAATGGGGGGACTATTGGGGGTTTAAATTTTCTTTTAGATTACGTTTAAAAGCTGATAATGAGTCTACAGTACGAGATTGAGTGTCCAAATTGTTCCAAAGTTTGATAGATGAAAGGTATTGTAGATTTAGCATAGATTTCAAGCCGGCGTGCCATAGTAGCATAGTCAGAATTGTTTCTCAAATTGTATGTATTTGCTTCTAAAACGGTATTTGGAAAAAGTTCAGACAGATAACAGGGTAATTCTCCACGGCTATATTTATATACCAAAATTAATTTCTGCATGTTTCTTCTGTCTGATAATGAAACCCACCCTATTTCTTTTAGTAAACGTTCTATTGATACAGATCTTGTTAAGCCAGTTACAATTCGTGCAGCGTCATACTGAATTTTGTCTAAAAGATCTTTTTCATAAACTGTGCAGCTATCCCAAAACAATCGATGCATATTCAATAATTGGTCTAAAGATAAGATATATATATTTGATTCAAAGTTTTCCGTTTAAGCTTAAACTTTAACATACGCATAGATCCTAAAACTTTTGTGGCGGAAGATGCTATATTTGTAATATGTTCATGCCATGAACCATCTTTACTAAATGTAATACCCAAGTGTTTATGGTTGTCAACAAACGTTAAGCGTGTATTATCAAAGAAAAGTGTAGGTACGTTCACGTGTTGTCTATTAAGAGAGAGAAATAATACTTCTGTTTTAGTCGGATTAAATTTAACAAGCCATTGTTTTGCCCATTTTGATAATATATTTAGGTCGTCATTTAATGTTGATTCGATATGATAAATATTATTGGAACTAACTGATAATGAACTATCGTCGGCAAATAAACGTGTTACACTAGACAGAGAATCTGCAATGTCGTTCACGTAAATAAGAAAAAGTAGAGGTCCAAGTACTGAGCCCTGTGGCACGCCGGCATTAATAGTTCTTTCCTCAGAAAAGGTAGATCCAACGAATACTTTTTTTTTTTCGACTTATTAAGTAACTAGACATCCATTTAAGAATATTGTCTGTAATTCCATATTGTTTTAATTTGAAAATCAAACCCTTATGCCATACACGATCAAAGGCTTTACTAATATCACAAAAAAACGATGCAAGTCGAATTCTTGTCATCAAAAGCTTTGCAAATTTGATTGTAAATGTCAATTAATTGATACACTGTAGAATGTCCAGGTAGGAAACCTGACTGATTTTTATAGATTAGATTATTTTCATGAAAATAGTTATAGATATACTTAAACATAATTCGTTCCATAACTTTACCTATACAACTAATAAGTGAAACTGGTCGATAATTTGACGGCATTGAGCTATCACCCTTTTTAAATAAGGGCATAACATTTGCAGTTTTCCAGCTATCTGGGTACATATTAAGATTGACAGACATGTTGAATAATATTTTCAGGGGTTCACAAATAGTAAAACGAGTGTCCTTTAACATACGATGGCTTATTTCATCAGGTCCACTTGCCTTATTAATAATAAGATTTGAAAGAACGTCAATAATATCTTGATTGGTAATGCTGAAACTATCGAGCTGTTTATTCGTCTTATATACTAGCGGTGGTAAAGTGGTATTAGAGTCATCAATAGTTGAAATAGATACGAAAAAAATCATTAAGTGTATCGGCCTTGTCTTTATCAGAAAAGGCTAGGGAATTATCATCTTTTATTAATGGGGGCATACATTTACAATTGGGGAATTTTCTTTGACTAATAATTTAACCAGTTTCCAATATTGACGCGGATTCGTTGAACTACAATCACTCAAAGTAAATTCGATATTATTAAAGAAACTCTTCTTTAGCATGCTTTATCATGTTATTAACCTTATTTCTTAAAGTTTATATCCGACCCAGTCTTCGTATTTTCTGGTAGAAATAGCTTTTCGTTTTTGTTTATTTTTCGTCTTTTAGTGGTTTTCCTAAATTTCAGAATTGTACCAAGGTTTATCTTTTGGACGGATAGTTTGCCATAGTGGTAGGCAATACACGTTTTCGCCAAATTTAAAAACTTATCTGTAAATTGTTTTGTTGCAGTATTAATATCAGGTGAGTGTCAGAAATGACCCAGTCAGTGTTTTGAATCTTTTCATTAAGTTGTTCGAAATTTTCTCTTTTATAGTTCCAGACTCGTCTTTTAAAAGGATCATTAATTTGATATCTTGTTCTAATATAGGCAAATGTTCCAAAATGGTCACTGATTAACTTGTCTGTATTATAAACACCCGAGAATAAACATTCTAAAGAAGACGACATTCCAATAGGATCTAATAGAGTTGCGAGTAAGGAGTAATTCTAGTGGCTTCAGTTATAACATTTTATATTATTTAAAAGAAGTATATTACGCAATTTGTTATTGTTTGAATTGAGTTGGTCCTCATTTAAGTCGCCAACTAAAATAATATTATTACAAGTTTCTAGTGCAGTTTCCATACTAATATTAATCCTATTCCCAAATTTCAACGCTTGCGTTAGGTGGCCTGTATAAATTACAGAGTAAATACGTTTTAAATTCCGTTTTAATTTCCAGCCAAATAGATTTAGGTAAAATAACTTCTAATTCTAAAATTCTTTTTGAGCCAGAGGACACGTAAATTAAAAGACCACAAGAATGGGCGGTATTATCTTTGCGATACATCTTATCGAAACCATCTAGATGTAAGGAGTCATTTGGAATATCAAATGATAATTTACTTTCTGTAAAACAGACAATATCATAATCAAGAAAATTTGTCTTAATATAATCAAACTTATTTTCTTATGCTACGGATATTTTGATGAAAAACAGATAAACACGAATCAAATTTATTTGGTCCCGGATTTTTCTCTACATCGCCGGATAAAATTAACAATATTTCAACTATTAATAAGAAAGTATGAAAAATAGTACGTCAGTAACTTCTGAAAAATTCCAATAGTATTGTTATAATAAACACTACACACTACTACTAATGCAACTGCTAGCGAGAAAATAATAATCAAACAATACCGTAATACAAAAACATCAAAAGCGTATGATAAATTTTCGACATCGAACCTATACCTTTAATAAACAAGCCAGCCATATTTGAGTAACTTTAAATTCACTCCTATATTTAATACGTATGTGCTGTCTTCGAACATTAAAGAGTCCAATGGTCGATCTGTAGGGTATATTAAATCATTACCTGTAAGGATACATAATAATGGTTATACAAATACAGATCGACCAGTGGACGAGAGTTACGAAACCAGAAGGAGAATGGTGACGAAAAAGCGTAATCAAAAAAAGACGGAAAGGTGAACAAAGTACTCAAATGATAAAAAAAAGATACATAACTACAATAAAAAATTGCAAAATTCGAAATACAAACATATAATGCCTTCTGAGCTAAGCTAAATCTGGTACATTTTAATAATGCGACATCTTACATGAAAAACTATTATATATAATTTGATTTATAATTAAATTAGCCTGAGAACTATATAAAAATAAGAATTGAAATTAATATAATAAAAGTGTTAGTGATATTTTAGAACATAAACACTGTGGAACAACCACAATGTCGAGTTCTGTAACAATAAAAGCTATTTTGCTACACTTTACACATTTTGCAATTAGAAAATTGTTAACATTCTTATTGTACCTTACATACATAAACTCGGACACTCCAATTTGTTGAAAGGGATTTGCAAAACAACAGTGATTGTCGGCCATTTTGTCGAAATCGAAAGTACAAAACATTTATACCGTAATGTTTCGTTGTTCTGGTCCCCTACGACTACGTTCGCTGAACAATAGACAACAGTAACCAATAAATTGATGGTTACCGTTGTCTACTGTTCCTCGCACGTAGTCGTAGGAAACCAGGAGAGCGGACCAGTACGATGTATGTTTTGTACTTTCGTTTTTGACAAAATGGCCCACCATCAAACGGAATTTTTGCAAGATTTTAACAAATTTGGAGTGTCCGAGTTAAAATGTAAGTTATTTAAGATTGTATGTAAGGTAGATGAAGAATTTAAACAATTTTCTAAATGCATGGTAGCAAAATAGCTTGTATTGTTACAGAACTCGACATTGTGGTTGTTCCACAGCGTGTCCTAGTAAAGCTCCATAGCGTTACAGCGACTAGGTGACCTTTTCGTAGTAATGGTATATAGGGGGAAAAAAAATCATTTTTTTTTTTTAAACTCAACCGAAAATAGTTATTTTGATATTGTTTTTTTTTTTTCAAAAAATTTTTTTTTTCAATTTTTTTTTTTTTAAACTTCATTTTTTTATATGGGCACCAAGACTGGACGAGCACCTGTGTTTATACTCGCCACCAGTTGCCCATATGGGGCGAGTCCTCCAGAAGAGTATTAGTCATTTTATTTTTCGGAGGATAGTGCAATTACAGATACAGAAAGATGCCCCAATTCCAGAAGCTTTTCCTGGTTCTTTAGCGTGCCAAGTGTTTAAGCCTCATACATGGCGACCTCGGATTTAAAGTCTCATCCGAAAAGAACTGATTATAATATTTAGTTGGGCCGCCCGGAATCGAACCCACAATGTCGAGATTACAAGTCTCCGGTCTAACCGATTGAGCTAGCGTGTTTTGGAAGTTTTTTTGTTGAAAATTCTCCAAATCCCTCCAGAGGCGTGCACTTCGCGGAGAATGCACACGGCAGGTTCAAGGTCAAGTCATCTCAAGTACCAGAGGTGATTTGGTTGTCCTTTCGTGACCTTACTCTGGAAGGTTTGGCGCTAATGAATTTTGCCGTTTTTGTTGTCGTCAGTCAGGAAGTTGATGCCTTGCCTGTATTGTCATCTCCTTTACCACCAACGAACGAAGAATGGGCTACCAGGAAGATTCGGCTTGAAAAAACGTCCTCGATTCTATAATCTCGGACAAATAATACCAGAACTATTTATTACAGACGTCGTATCCTAAACCTGATTACCCGGCAGTATGACGTCACGGAGTAGTAATTTTTGAAAAAATAAACAAACAAAAATCAAGAAATTTTTTTCAGAAAATCATTATCTGATATGAAAATTAAAGAATGAAATATATTCATATTGTAAATGTCTGTGATGAGTGATCAGTCAGCTTAGAAAAAATCAAAGGTACTATTTTTTGACCTGATTACCGCGGCAGTAAGATTTGACAGATGGTGATTAACATTGGTCGGGCATAGCCCTCCACAAAAATTACAATGGTAAAATGAGTCTTTTCAATTCATTTTTTTCACCTTGTCTTTTAATGGGAGCGACCCCCATAATTAATTAAAATAATGTTTATGTGTGTGTTGTTTTTTATTTAATTCTCTCCAAAGTTTACAAAAAAAGAGAGTATGACCTCTTTAACAGATAGAAATACATCTGAACATGTATTAAAACGTTCTGAAATATAACTTTTTTCAGCAAAAGAAATGATAAATGGTTCACGTCCTGTCCTTAAGTATGCAAAAAACAATGTGTTTGTTATTTTCAGATTATATAAGTTTTGAATGGAGGTGGAGGTGCATGGTTGACAGCAACATCAAGACCCGGTACAAAGCATTTCTTACTGCATGACTCACGTGTCAAAGCCATGCAGCAAATGTCTGTTTTAGTCCAACAGCACTGCGGTATCTAGGCAGAAAGAAAAACAATGTTGTAGTTTGTCATCAAAGCGCTTTTTTATGGTAAATGTATCATATATAAATATGCAGAAGAAATGCAAATGTATAATATAGAGTACAAACAAAAGAAGATCCGCCAATTTTGCAATCAAATTCCCAATGTCTATCACTCTTTTAGAACAGATTAAAGCTTTTTATGGTAATTGTACTAATTTATTGATTTTGGAAATCGTTATAAACAATGAAAATATGACAACAGACAGAATGAAGACAAAATAGTCATGTTTAATGTTGTGATCCTCAACAAAACATTATTTTAAATATATTATGCTATTTGATTGATTTCATAGTGTCCTTTAAAAGACTGGCAGTTTTTATAAGAAAAAAAAACAAAAAAAAACAAAACAAATAATTTGACAAGTAATAGGGAATGCAGCTTCCTGAACATTGGTTTTACATTTACTTATTCAAATCAGACATAGTTCAGAGGGAATTTTCTAATATTTCAATAAATGTCTTCAATAAAAGTATTTTTACCCAAAGATGAGCATAGTAAAAGTTTTGCAGAGAGCTGACTGCTGTATCAAACGTACGTGTTATAACCAAATGAAAAAAATAGAAGTAAAGTAAAATAAGCAATGGTAAAGTCTTTACTCTTTTCGTCATTGAAAACTGTTAGGAAAGAAAACTGTTGGATATAAAGGGATGTGAGTATTAAAATGCATATTTGCGGTAACATACTCTAACAACATTTTATGACCCAGTGACATCTGACCAATTAAAAAGCTGCTGATTAATATCAGTTTATAGTCGAAAATTCTTCAATTCTTAACGTGATTTAGTGTCCGTCTGGTATCTGTCGCACATGTCACGTGACTATCGGTTAGGCACTCAGTGGGGGGGGGGGAAATGGACGCATTTGCGCACCGCTAGCGGGATATTTAATTGTTTCCTTTTTGAAGTTTATTATTATTATCAGCATTATTATTGTAATTATAGCAGTGTCACTCTGCCTGTGTATTCGTGTATAATATTCCGTTAAAATATAAAATAAAATAACAAGAAACTGAGCTTCTGACAGTCTTTTTAAAGTCCATGGTAGATGTACAAATACGAACGGGATATTATTTATTTTTCCACCAAATTGATAAAGGCTTCACATATTTTAATAGAAATAAATGGTATTACTCGATCATTATGATCTGGCCTTCTTGACTTCTATTATGAATATCATCTATGCACGGCATAGAGATCCAGTTTCTTACCGGGATAGACAATAAATGTCATACTTTGTAGTACTAGCTGTGTCCGATTTATTAGCGAACAATTTTATTTTCACTGAGAATATTTTTTAATACCTTTTTAATTCATAGAGAAATAATCATCCTTAGACAATCTAAAATGGTTTAGAAATTTGTCAGGGACACCTTACCACAAGTCATATAGGCGTTCACATAAAAAATGTTGTCTGTTTTTTGTTGTTTTTTTACTTGACATTGTTAGAAAACGAGGTTGAATGTAAAGTACGCCCTTGAATCTTTACAAAAGTTTATCAAATCAATGTTATATCTATCCTTAAACGGACCCGACAAAATTATTTTCACAATTTTAATGGATATTTTTAGCAACACATTTTTTAATTTCCAACCCCGTGGCGTGGGCGGATTTGCCGCTTATGCGCTTAATTCATTTTAATTTTCATACATTATGTTACCGTTACATTTGGCCCGACCCAATTTTTTAAAAATTTTAAAATAAAAGAGGCTAAAATGTTGCCGGAATTCAAAAAAATTTACGGTAGTTGTACCGATACAGTTATTACTAGAAATAGGGACCATAGGACCTGTAATTCACGGATATATGGAACTACCTGATTTTCTTCATTGGGAATGCCTCAAAATCAAGGGGCGGAGCGTTATCGATAATTGACAGGACGCGAATAGCAGTACAAATTTATTATGTACCGTTTTAAAAGTTAAAAAAAATTACACATTTTTTTGGACTAAACACTTCCAAAATTAAATCACGAATGTGTTCAGAAAAGGTTGATAAATCTACTTAGCAAAATATCTCCTTTTAGTATTTTCAGTGATAATTGACTTCCGTTGTACCTTGATATGGTTGAACTATTTCATTATGTTAAATATTCCAGAACATTTCTATTGAGGTCTACATTCGGACTGCTAATCCTGCAAATTTTTTCTGAAAAACCTAAACTGTCAATAATAAATGACATACCAGAAAGTATGACGACTGTTCATTATAAGATAAACAATAACATTTTACAACTGACTGTTCCTTATCAAAATATTCTAGGACTGTTCATCATAAATACTTAATGTCATTTTAATATCATTAAATGAAAAATAACAACTGCAAGTTATGCAACATTTTTATTGAACATAAAAATTATATACATATTTACATGTCATGTACCAATAATTGAGATCAATAAGATACTGTCTTGTGATGAGTATTAATATCCATGCTCTACGGACAGAAAGTAGTCTTCTTCCGAAGCAAATCTGGAATAAAATCACGTTTCAGAAAATTATTCCCATTTCATTACTCGTCGCTGACTTTGACGGCTTCGGATATTTATTAAAACTAAATATTTCTTGAAAAAATACATATCTGCCAAGCTTATTCAAAGTTGAATCAACCTAAGTGAAAATTGATCAGGAAGTTATGTCTTATAGCCAACACTCAACCAACTTATTGTAGTTAATAGATAGATTCTACATGTATTTTTTAAACCTCACTAGCTTGAAATATAACTGCGGAAAATCAATTGTTAACAGGGTATGCGGTTATTACGTAGGGTTTTCCCTGTCGACCATTTCCCGCAAATAGATGAGAACATCGAAGCGTCAGTGCTATGAATGGTGTTATAATTTATAAATAGTGTGTGTGTATTTGCGTTTATTTATACTCACAGGTGCTCGTCCAGGCTTGGTGCCCATATAGAAAAAAATGAAGTTTTAAAAAAGAAAATTGAAAAAAAAAAAATTGAAAAAAAAAAACAACAACATCAAAATAACTATTTTGGGTTGAGTTTCAGAAAAAAAAATTTGAAAAAATTTTTTTTTCCCTATATACTACGAAAAGGTCACCTAGTCGCCGTAACGCTACGGAGCTTTACTAGGACACACTGTGGATTTTGATTTAATCATATTTTATTGCTTGAAACATGTACATGTAACATAGAGATTACATTAATACTAAACAGAATACAATAAATACGAATAAGGAAACATGTATGTTAACAGTTTGAAGCAAATGGGTTGGGCCACAAGTTTTACCAACATTAATGAAGGCCCTTCCCAGGCAAGTTTAAATAACAAAATGTTCATTATAAAGATACAAAACTTGTTTACGTAATTAATGTGTTAGGCAAAGAAACAACAAAATATATGTTTTTTGCGCATCATCAGAGTAATATTTACAGTTTGCTTCTATATATATCTATATTGATATAAAAGTATTTAGATGACAATATTATGAGAAAAAAAACAACAACAACAAAAAAAATTGATATGAGGTTTAAATATCATGAAATAGAAAAAAAATACACATTCTAAAAACATCCAAACTTCTGTTCACCTTTCCTCTGAAAAAAAAAAACAAAACAAAAACAGGTTTCGCCTCCATTTCCGTTACTGGACCAGCATTAAAAATAGAAACACGGAGTTATATTTAATTATCATTAAGATATATTAAGTTCTAAAACGATTCGTATTCTTTAAATATTTTTGAACATGCCCAAAAATAATGTCATTATCTTCAGGCGACAAGTTATCAATTCCAAACAGCAGTTTCTTTACACTTAAAGGATGGTATGGGCGGGTATTAATGAATAATTGATGGCGCTGTTGATGAAATAACGGACATTTGAAAAAATAGTGTTCTGCATCCTCTATGGTATATCCACAGTCACATTTTTGATTATCACGTAAGTGGTTGTAAAATAAGTCGGAGTTTAGGTTACTACATTTATTACGTATTCTTGCATGATGGACCTGTGAAAATCTTTCCCCAGAAATAAAGAATGGGGGGACTATTGGGGGTTTAAATTTTTCTTTTAGATTACGTTTAAAAGCTGATAATGAGTCTACAGTACGAGATTGAGTGTCCAAATTGTTCCAAAGTTTGATAGATGAAGGTATTGTAGATTTAGCATAGATTTCAAGCCGGCGTGCCATAGTAGCATAGTCAGAATTGTTTCTCAAATTGTATGTATTTGCTTCTAAAACGGTATTTGGAAAAAGTTCAGACAGATAACAGGGTAATTCTCCACGGCTATATTTATATACCAAAATTAATTTCTGCATGCTTCTTCTGTCTGATAATGAAACCCACCCTATTTCTTTTAGTAAACGTTCTATTGATACAGATCTTGTTAAGCCAGTTACAATTCGTGCAGCGTCATACTGAATTTTGTCTAAAAGATCTTTTTCATAAACTGTGCAGCTATCCCAAACAATCGATGCATATTCAATAATTGGTCTAAGATAAGATATATATATTTGATTCAAAGTTTTCCGTTTAAGCTTAAACTTTAACATACGCATAGATCCTAAAACTTTTGTGGCGGAAGATGCTATATTTGTAATATGTTCATGCCATGAACCATCTTTACTAAATGTAATACCCAAGTGTTTATGGTTGTCAACAAACGTTAAGCGTGTATTATCAAAGAAAAGTGTAGGTACGTTCACGTGTTGTCTATTAAGAGAGAGAAATAATACTTCTGTTTTAGTCGGATTAAATTTAACAAGCCATTGTTTTGCCCATTTTGATAATATATTTAGGTCGTCATTTAATGTTGATTCGATATGATAAATATTATTGGAACTAACTGATAATGAACTATCGTCGGCAAATAAACGTGTTACACTAGACAGAGAATCTGCAATGTCGTTCACGTAAATAAGAAAAAGTAGAGGTCCAAGTACTGAGCCCTGTGGCACGCCGGCATTAATAGTTCTTTCCTCAGAAAAGGTAGATCCAACGAATACTTTTTGTTTTCGACTTATTAAGTAACTAGACATCCATTTAAGAATATTGTCTGTAATTCCATATTGTTTTAATTTGAAAATCAAACCCTTATGCCATACACGATCAAAGGCTTTACTAATATCACAAAAAACGATGCAAGTCGAATTCTTGTCATCAAAAGCTTTGCAAATTTGATTGTAAATGTCAATTAATTGATACACTGTAGAATGTCCAGGTAGGAAACCTGACTGATTTTTATAGATTAGATTATTTTCATGAAAATAGTTATAGATATACTTAAACATAATTCGTTCCATAACTTTACCTATACAACTAATAAGTGAAACTGGTCGATAATTTGACGGCATTGAGCTATCACCCTTTTTAAATAAGGGCATAACATTTGCAGTTTTCCAGCTATCTGGGTACATATTAAGATTGACAGACATGTTGAATAATATTTTCAGGGGTTCACAAATAGTAAAACGAGTGTCCTTTAACATACGATGGCTTATTTCATCAGGTCCACTTGCCTTATTAATAATAAGATTTGAAAGAACGTCAATAATATCTTGATTGGTAATGCTGAAACTATCGAGCTGTTTATTCGTCTTATATACTAGCGGTGGTAAAGTGGTATTAGAGTCATCAATAGTTGAAATAGATACGAAAAAATCATTAAGTGTATCGGCCTTGTCTTTATCAGAAAAGGCTAGGGAATTATCATCTTTTATTAATGGGGGCATACATTTACAATTTGGGGAATTTTCTTTGACTAATAATTTAACCAGTTTCCAATATTGACGCGGATTCGTTGAACTACAATCACTCAAAGTAAATTCGATATTATTAAAGAACTCTTCTTTAGCATGCTTTATCATGTTATTAACCTTATTTCTTAAAGTTTTATATCCGACCCAGTCTTCGTATTTTCTGGTAGAAATAGCTTTTCGTTTTTGTTTATTTCGTCTTTTAGTGGTTTTCCTAATTTCAGAATTGTACCAAGGTTTATCTTTTGGACGGATAGTTGCCATAGTGGTAGGAATACACGTTTTCGCCAAATTTAAAAACTTATCTGTAAATTGTTTTGTTGCAGTATTAATATCAGTGAGTGTCAGAAATGACCAGTCAGTGTTTTGAATCTTTTCATTAAGTTGTTCGAAATTTTCTCTTTTATAGTTCCAGACTCGTCTTTTAAAAGGATCATTAATTTGATATCTTGTTCTAATATAGGCAAATGTTCCAAAATGGTCACTGATTAACTTGTCTGTATTATAAACACCCGAGAATAAACATTCTAAAGAAGACGACATTCCAATAGGATCTAATAGAGTTGCGAGTAAGGAGTAATTCTAGTGGCTTCAGTTATAACATTTTCCATATTATTTAAAAGAAGTATATTACGCAATTTGTTATTGTTTGAATTGAGTTGGTCCTCATTTAAGTCGCCAACTAAAATAATATTATTACAAGTTTCTAGTGCAGTTTCCATACTAATATTAATCCTATCCCAAATTTCAACGCTTGCGTTAGGTGGCCTGTATAAATTACAGAGTAAATACGTTTTAAATTCCGTTTTAATTTCCAGCCAAATAGATTTAGGTAAAATAACTTCTAATTCTAAAATTCTTTTTGAGCCAGAGGACACGTAAATTAAAAGACCACAAGAATGGGCGGTATTATCTTTGCGATACATCTTATCGAAACCATCTAGATGTAAGGAGTCATTTGGAATATCAAATGATAATTTACTTTCTGTAAAACAGACAATATCATAATCAAGAAAATTTGTCTTAATATAATCAAACTTATTTCTTATGCTACGGATATTTTGATGAAAAACAGATAAACACGAATCAAATGTATTTGGTCCCGGATTTTTCTCTACATCGCCGGATAAAATTAACAATATTTCAACTATTAATAAGAAGTATGAAAGAAATAGTACGTCAGTAACTTCTGAAAATATTCCAATAGTATTGTTATAATAAACACTACACACTACTAATGCAACTGCTAGCGAGAAATAATAATCAACAATACCGTAATACAAAAACATCAAAAAGCGTATGATAAATTTTCGACATCGAACCTATACCTTTAATAAACAAGCCAGCCAATATTTGAGTAACTTTAAATTCACTCCTATATTTAATACGTATGTGCTGTCTTCGAACATTAAAGAGTCCAATGGTCGATCTGTAGGATATTAAATCATTACCTGTAAGGATACATAATAATGGTTATACAAATACAGATCGACCAGTGGACGAGAGTTACGAAACCAGAAGGAGAATGGTGACGAAAAGCGTAATCAAAAAAAGACGGAAAGGTGAACAAAGTACTCAAATGATAGAAAAAAAGATACATAACTACAATAAAATATTGCAAAATTCGAAATACAAACATATAATGCCTTCTGAGCTAAGCTAAATCTGGTACATTTTAATAATGCGACATCTTACATGAAACTATTATATATAATTTGATTTATAATTAAATTAGCCTGAGAACTATATAAAAAATAAGAATTGAAATTAATATAATAAATGTGTTAGTGATATTTTAGAACATAAACACTGTGGAACAACCACAATGTCGAGTTCTGTAACAATAAAAGCTATTTTGCTACACTTTACACATTTTGCAATTAGAAAATTGTTAACATTCTTATTGTACCTTACATACATAAACTCGGACACTCCAATTTGTTGAAATTTTGCAAAACAACAGTGATTGTCGGCCATTTTGTCGAAATCGAAAGTACAAAACATATACCGTAATGTTTCGTTGTTCTGGTCCCCTACGACTACGTTCGCTGAACAATAGACAACAGTAACCAATAAATTGATGGTTACCGTTGTCTACTGTTCCTCGCACGTAGTCGTAGGAAACCAGGAGAGCGGACCAGTACGATGTATGTTTTGTACTTTCGTTTTTGACAAAATGGCCCACCATCAACGGAATTTTGCAAGATTTTAACAAATTGGAGTGTCCGAGTTAAAATGTAAGTTATTTAAGATTGTATGTAAGGTAGATGAAGAATTTAAACAATTTTCTAAATGCATGGTAGCAAAATAGCTTGTATTGTTACAGAACTCGACATTGTGGTTGTTCCACAGCGTGTCCTAGTAAAGCTCCATAGCGTTACAGCGACTAGGTGACCTTTTCGTAGTAATGGTATATAGGGGGAAAAAAAATCATTTTTTTTTCTTAAACTCAACCGAAAATAGTTATTTTGATATTGTTTTTTTTTTTCAAAATTTTTTTTTTTCAATTTTTTTTTTAAACTTCATTTTTTTATATGGGCACCAAGACTGGACGAGCACCTGTGTTTATACTCGCCACCAGTTGCCCATATGGGCGAGTCCTCCAGAAGAGTATTAGTCATTTTATTTTTCGGAGGATAGTGCAATTACAGATACAGAAAGATGCCCCAATTCCAGAAGCTTCTCCTGGTTCTTTAGCGTGCCAAGTGTTTAAGCACTCATACATGGGACCTCGATTTAAAGTCTCATCCGAAAGACTGATTAGTAATTTTAGTTGGCCGGCCCGGGAATCGAACCCACAATGTCGAGATTACAAGTCTCGCGGTCTAACCGATTGAGCTAGCGTGTTTTGGAAGTTTTTTGTTGAAACTTCTCCAAATCCCTCCAGAGGCGTGCACGTCGCGGAGAATGCACACGGCAGGTCAAGGTCAAGTCATCTCAAGTACCAGAGGTGATTGGTTGTCCTTTCGTGACTTACTCTGGAGGTTTGGCGCTAATGAATGCCGTTTTTGTTGTCGTCAGTCAGGAAGTTGATGCCTTGCCTGTATTGTCATCTCCTTTACCACCAACGAACGAAGAATGGGCTACCAGGAAGATTCGGCTTGAAAAAGACGTCCTCGATTCTATAATCTCGGACATATGGTTATTCCGGCCCCGAGTATAAATAAACTTAAAACACACACACTTTTGTTAAAAACAAAACAAAAAAAAACAACAACACATTTTCTGTAGTATTTTTTGAAGTGTTGTAAAATGAATACGAAATTCCTCTTATGCCGCCGATTATTTTTAGAACATAAACATATAAGTTTTTTTATTTGATTTATTCAAATAAACATTAATCACTTCAGCGCCCGCAAATATCGTTTTCAAATTAAAGTTTCGTAAGATATATTGATGAATTCCCGATGCTAAACTGTAAGTCATTCGCATATATATATATATATATATATATATATATATATATATATATATATATATATATATATATGGATTTATATTCAATATAATATATATATATATATATATATATATATATATATATATATATATATATATATATATATATATATATATATATATATATCACACAATACGGGATCATTCATTTGATTGAAGACTGATCTTTGCGTCTTTCTCTGAAATAATTATTTCCTTGTTAAAACATATTTGACCACATATTTCTGTCATGTAACTGTTCACTTTACAGCTATATGATATGGCGGTTTATGAGCGTTTTCCGCGTACAGCCTCCTAGGGTGTACTAATAAGTTTGTTTTCCCTAGTTATCACGCAAGCACGATCCATGTCTCTGATGTAAGCGCCAATTTACCATTATTTGTCTTTAAAAAATATTAAGGACTATTAATGGTTTATGTCAACAAAAGAACATGCATGATATTGAGACTACGGTGTTGCAACGTTCTAGTTAATGACCCGTCATAAACAGTTGGTCGCTGCGTAGTAATTGGAAAATTGTTATCAAAAATAATAAAGAATATTTGCCACCTAATAAAAGCATTTACTTATAAATTTTCTTTTATGCTTTTTGTTAAAAAATTATTGATAAAATTATTATGTAGAAGGGTTTTCATACCAGAACTATTTATTACAGACGTACGTATGCCTAAACCTGATTACCGCGGCAGTATGACGTCACGGAGTAGTAATTTTGAAAAAATAACAAACAAAAATCAAGAATTTTTCAGAAAATCATTATCTGATATGAAATTAAAGAATGAAAATATATTCATATTGTAAATGTCTGTGATGAGTGATCAGTCAGCTTAGAAAAAATCAAGGTACTATTTTTTGACCTGATTACCGCGGCAGTAAGATTTGACAGATGGTATTAACATTGGGTCGGCATAGCCTCCACAAAAATTACATGGTAAAATGATGTTTTTCATTTTTTCACCTTGTCTTTTAATTGGAGCGAACCCCATTAATTAATTAAAATAATGTTTATGTGTGTTTGTTTTTATTTAATTCTCTCCAAAGTTTACAAAAAAAGAGAGTATGACCTCTTTAACAGATAGAAATACATCTGAACATGTATTAAAACGTTCTGAAAATAACTTTTTTCAGCAAAAGAAATGATAAATGGTTCACGTCCTGTCCTTAAGTATGCAAAAAACAATGTGTTTGTTATTTTCAGATTATATAAGTTTTGAATGGAGGTGGAGGTGCATGGTTGACAGCAACATCAAGACCCGGTACAAAGCATTTCTTACTGCATGACTCACGGTGTCAAAGCCATGCAGCAAATGTCTGTTTTAGTCCAACAGCACTGCGTATCTAGGCAGAAAGAAAACAATGTTGTAGTTTGTCATCAAAGCGCTTGTTATGGTAAATGTATCATATATAAATATGCAGAAGAAATGCAAATGTATATATAGAGTACAAACAAAAGAAGATCCGCCAATTTTGCAATCAAATTCCCAATGTCTATCACTCTTTCTAGAACAGATTAAAGCTTTTTATGGTAATTGTACTAATTATTGATTTGGAAATCGTTATAAACAATGAAAATATGACAACAGACAGAATGAGAGACGAAAATAGTACATGTTTAATGTTGTGATCCTCACAAAACATTATTTAAAATATATTATGCTATTTGATGATTTCATAGTGTCCTTTAAAAGACTGGCAGTTTTTATAAGAAAAAAAAAACAAAAAAAAACAAAACAAATTAATTTGACAAGTAATAGGGAATGCAGCTTCCTGAACATTGGTTTTACATTTACTTATTCAAATCAGACATAGTCAGAGGAATTTTCTATATTTCAATAAATGTCTTCAATAAAAGTATTTTACCCAAAGATGAGCATAGTAAAAGTTTTGCAGAGAGCTGACTGCTGTATCAAACGTACGTGTTATAACCAAATGAAAAAAATAGAAGTAAAGTAAAATAAGCAATGGTAAAGTCTTTACTCTTTTCGTCATTGAAAACTGTTAGGAAAGAAAACTGTTGGATATAAAGGGATGTGAGTATTAAAATGCATATTTATAGCGACAATTCAATTTTGGACACATCCATGCCGTTAAATTTTCTGTAACTATGAAATTGCACTTGTAAATTTCATACAAATATGAAATTGATTAAAAAACGAACTTTGTGGTGAAAAATCAAACATTGATTTTATGATCCATTTCGAATGACAGGAAGTCACCTGACAACTGCAGCTGCCAAGTGCCGTGTGTAAGCTGTAAAATGTTGCCCCGTACTTCACTTCAGTGTTGTTTTTATAATTATATTTTTCTGGTCATTCGGGATCATTGATGTCAGAACTATTAAACGTTGAGAACTGAGTACCACTCAAGCCGGTTTTAGGGGCGTGAGGGAAGTTGAATTTAATGATTATCCTTGATCAAACCAAGTCTGCAATTTTCATATAATTCTGTTGTGATTAATTTTCCTGAGGGATCACTTTGTTTCCATATTTTATGGTAATGTTTATTCCAATTATGAAAGTAAGAGGAACTCGAAACACATAAACTGTTAGAATTTTTATTTTTAATTTTTATTTTCTTGTATAATTAAAGACATTGCTTTATCGGACCATGCCATTAGATGATGGAATCATATATTAGAAATACAGACTCATTTGATGTATATTTATTCATTTACAAATCATTATATTATATTTGATATTATTATATCTTATGCTATGAAATTCAGTCGTCTTCTCGTATTCCAAGGCATTTATTTTCTTTCTTAGAATGGGTAGACTGAAAAGAGAACAATATATTCTACATGTATAAAATATACATTTTTATGAGATAAGATTATTAGTCAATGTTTTCAAGTTTCATATTTATCAAATTTCAAAATCTTTCTTAAAATTTTCCCAAGCAGAGCCAAACTAACAGTTACTGGAGGATATTTAGATTAACAGTTACAAATATAAGTTACATTGCACCTTGTTTTAACTTGCAACATGAATATACTATTAAATATAAAGTACTATTCCAACAAAACGAAAGGTGTAAAGCAAAGTTTTAAGAAAGTAAAAAACAACTCTCAATTGTGTAAGATACAATGCTTACCTGTATGTATTTTTAACCCTAAACAACAAGGTATAATGATCCTCTCCAAACCCCTCCACATTTCTCACTTGTAGCACCTTTACAATCACGGCTACATTCGCTGTCGGCAACCTTCTGTTCTGTTGTTAAGCTGTTTCCACAATAACACTGATTAGAAAACTGTGAACAACAACAAAAACACGACATGTTTTAATCAACAACGACAAAAAATATAACCACAAAAAAGGTTTAAATCAACAACGACAAAAATTTAACCACAAAAAAAATAAAAAAATAAAAACACAAAACCGTAAAAAAACCCACAAAAACAACCGCACTACCAAAGAAAAAACAACAACAACAATTAAAACAGTTTAGTAATGTATATTCTTATTTAGGCCACTTACCTGAGTTAAAGCATATTTTAGGTTGTGACTTTTGCAGAAAGCAATACATGAAGCTGTCGTCATCTGTTTGTTTTTGGTAGATTGTTCATTAAGAATTCTGGTTCTGGAGTCAACATAGCATCCAAGATATCCTGTATGGCAAATATAAAATCCATTACAATTATACTGAAATATCATTTTCCCCTAATACTCAATTTATAGATTGTGTTGTACATGTTAGAAACTGTAGATTAATCTTAAGTAATATCTTGAATTGTTCAAATTTAATATGGGCTGGTTATTTTTGACACCACATGTTTATACTAGTCTAGTATTCATCATTAAATTGAAAGTTTATTTTTTTAAATTCAAAGTATTTATGATTTAACCGTGTATTTATCGTAAAAACAAACGAATATTATCTGTTTACTCACTATGTGTCTCATACAATGATATTTTCCAAAAACCACCGCAATTCTGGGCGGCATTTCCATCACATTTATAATCACATTCTGTTTCAGGACGTTTTGTGTATGGTCTTAATTGTGAACTACAAAAGCATTCGGTACTGTACTGAAAAGAAAAAAAATCAACTTTATTTAGGCTTTCATTGACCATGTCATGTCAGTATCTTTTTATGGATGAAGCACATCATAAAATATTAAAAAGGAACCATTAAATCTCAAAACAAGATAATAATAATAATAATAATAATACTACTAATAATAATAATAATATTAATAATAATAATAATGATAATAATAATAGTAATAATGATAATGATAATAATAGAATAATAACAATAATTAAAAAATAAAATGATAATAATAATTATTATTTTTATGATTATTATTAACTATTATAATTATTGTTATTATTATTATTATTATTATTATTAACCATGTTAACCAAAAGCGTTTAAAATAGGAAAACAGCGACAAGAAAAAAGCACCTTTTCAAAACACTCAAGAAAAAAAGTTAAATAATAAATTAATATGAAAAAAGGAATAAAAATAATATATACGGACATAAACATTACAACAACAACAAAAACAACAACAACGACAGAACACAAACTTAACATGATACCAGATTTCACCAAGAAAAAATTAAAATTCTTTGTATTTAAAAATCCATTTATATTCATTTTTTAATTGTGCATATAAAAACGTTCTGGTGATATAAACGAAGGAGATTTTTTTATAGTTGAAAAAAATAAAACTATTAAGTTATAAAACTTTTATTGCAACAATTATTATTTTCAATTTTAAACATTTGTATTAGACAAAATGGTATTTTTAAAATTATAAAGAACATACCCGGAAAAATAATTTGTCATCTTAAAAATATTATTTGCATCGTATGAAAAAATACATCATTTTTGCGATGACAGGTTATAATTAACTCATAAAGATGAGCTTTTACCAAAATAAGCAATTACAAAAAATTCCCGTATCATTTTATCATTACTATTGATTGTTTTATTCAATATTGTTTTTTTTAACGAAAAACATGTAAGAAGTTTTTGTTAAGCAGCGGTAATTGCTATATTTACCTCAACACCTGCAAATAAAGTTCGCTCCATGCTGCATCTTTGCAAGCATTTCTCAACTGTCATACCGCCAGTCGTCATTGTACCTTCTAAGATCCTTGTTGAATTGTCTTGGAAACATCCTATATAGTTAGGACCAGAAGCTGCAAGTGAAATAATCAAATTTAGATATTCATATCATTGTTTAGTGTCACAATTTATCATATAACCTACTCGGACTAACAATGATGTTCCTTTGTCACCAGGACAGCCTGTACTTCAACATTTCTTTTAATTTTTTGAAATTCAATTCACTTATACTTTAAATGAATTGTCTCAAACTCAAGGTAAACAAAATCTATAAAAAAAGACCAACAAAATGTATAAATAGTTAGAAAACATTTTATATTTTATGCTGAAAACATTGCTAGATAACATTTTAAATTTTCTGTAACTATTTTCGTCATCATAATTTTTATATTTTATTATTTTTATATTTTATTATTTTTATTTTATTATACTTATGAATCTTTATACCGTACAGTGCACTTAATATTTAACAGCTTTAAAATCATTTTACTTTTCCTTTTTATTTAGTACATCAGGTAGTCTTAAAGCAACCAATCGATTAATGTGGCAGGCAATTTAGAAGCAAAATAATTATAATATAGTAAAGTCTTGAATAAATATTCGTAATTGAGTTAGTTATTTAACACAGGAAATAAAATAACTCGTATAAAAATGTTTATTTTAATGGCAGTTAGAATGAAAAACTTGACTTAACAAATATTTTAATTACTTAAGCATCGATAAAATTTTTGTAAACTCAAAACATAATTGTACATTTATTTTTTTCTCTCTTTTTTACAATACTTCTGCAAAAGCTTTAAACAACTGTTGTTTTTTAAATGAAACTTCAAACAAGTATTCATTTAATACCAATAGACAACATAATGGGTTTGCGACCAGCATGGATCCAGACCAGCCTGCGCATCCGCGCAGTATGATCAGGATCCATGCTGTTCGCTATCAGTTTCTTTACTTGATTTAGGGTTTATAAGCGAACAGCATGGATCCTGATCAGACTGCGCGGATGCGCAGGCTAGTCTGGATCCATACTGGTCGCAAACCCATTATGTTGGTTTTGTCATGATGCAGCTCATATTATTCTTTCTGATTTTGTTGTTAAAAAATGCCAGAACAAAAAATATGTTTTTTAGCATATTGTAAAATATTTCCTAAAAATAAATAAAACATTAGATACCGTAAGTTGCTGATACGAACACGGTCACAACTATCGCCAAAATAGAACTCGTCATCATTGTTCCTTTGTTTAAAGAAATGAACTTATTCTTCGGTAGATGAGTCTTGATATGTATGAAGTGTTAACGCTTTGCCTCTTATATAGGGCTGCTAAGCATGTTTATGTCAGTTTGGGCGGAACAATTAAATGATGTTGTTTTTTTTCTCAAAAAATCCCAAAGGCCTTCGGAGACACAATTAAAGATAGAAATCTGTACAGTTTAATGTATTTTTCATATCGAGGAAATCTTGAAAGCGTATAAATCGTAAAAAGATAAAACAAAATGTTGTTTACCTTACGGAGTTGTATTGTTTAAGTCTTATGACAAAATTATTTCACCTTTTTTGTCATGATCATGAAGAAGCATTCGTGTTTGATATTGCATTTTACAGTTGAAATGTTAATTAATATTTTGTTATTGTATTTTGCATGATTGTTTGTACGATATGGTTATTTCATTCGTTTGGTGCTTATAAAGAAAAAAAACGTAAAATTGTACAATATACATAGAATATTTGTTTGATACAAAAAACAATCAAATTTATTTTTTTATTTCATTCTTAGATATACGTTGAAATGATCAAATGTTAATATCGATATCAAATGATGAATATTAACTTGAATATAGAAATATGTTTACCCCATTGGTAGCCCCAAATTTTAGACTGTTTGTTTGTTTCATTTTACGCCTTATCCAACAGTATTTCAGTCATATAGGCGATTAGTTTCCTAACCATTGTTCCTGGAGAGTTACACCAGTACTAGACTACCTTCCTCCGTACTAAACTACCAAAGCATCTCCAGGGGATCGAACCCACGCCAGAGAAGTAACTGGGTCAGAAGTCGCCAACTCTAACCCCTCGACCACGTAGGCGGTCTCCAATTTTAGACGAATATCTCATATATACATGAAAGTAAATTTGGATTTGATAATTTTACACCTTTTCAAAAGAAAGGAAAACTATTTGAGGATTGTTTCAGTTAAAAAATAAATGTTGAAAGATGTGTATAAATTCAAGAAGCGACTAGAATTTTGGAAAATATGGATAATTTTGAAAGGATTTCTTACGAACGCAGACCTATTTTCTTATATTTCCGGTTGATGACGTCATTGCTTTTATACATTACATTACAATTATTGCCCGTAGTTCTAAAACATGCACAGAATGTCCCTGAAAGTAGTTGTGCACGTGGAATGAAGTGCAATCAACAGACTGATATGAATGTAGCCAAAAGTAAAGAGACAATGTTTGGTGATTGGAAAATTGAATAAATTGAAAGAAGGTTTTATCTATTTGATTACGTTTGTAAAATTTCTAAATCTAGTACAGCTTTGTTTTGTAATTCATTGTTATACATCTGTTTGCATTCAACAGAATATGTACATGCCTTTTACAAAAAAAAATGTATTACACGAAAAGTTAAACTAGCGACTATCAAAATGGTGGCATATTTCAACATACAAGTCACAAAGGGCTTTAAGAACTATCCATCATAGAGTCTCCCACCTGGAAAGCGTAGTGGCCAACTGTAAAAGGGTCGAACACTTAACATGCAGTATGTCTTACAATAGTAGGGTCATAACCTCTTTTAATAAAACGTTTAATGATTTTGAAAAACAGCAGAAAAAAATCTAGTAAAATATTTCCGTAATTTATGATATTGGTAGCCCTGTTTTAGAAGCTTGCTGGTAATAAAAATATTCCGCTCGTTGAAATCCTTTACGTTGCTACAAGCTCTAGCGAATCTAATTAACTAAGAAACATATACCCCGTAAGATGTTGCATGGGGTACGTCTCCATCTAAATGTGGATAATTAACTATACAAAAGTCAAAGTCATCTCTTTTATCATAGATTTTCGTGTGAATAGAATTGTTGTTGATAGTAATATGAAGATCCAAAAATGATGTACTAAAATTTCAAGAGTTCGTTTTATTAAGTTGTAGTTCATGCGGATAAATGTCAGACACAATTTGATCAAAATAAGAATTATTGTTTAAAATGTCTTTTTCGGGTTGCAGAGGTTTTAGAATACGCATTAGTACTACAGTATTAAGTTACTTATGCAAAACGTTAATATAATGGATTCGTTATACAATTATAATACTATTAGCCGCCTTGTCCGCTGGCATCAAAACAAATTTTGAATGAAAAGCTAGAATATCTTTTTTCAGATGTCTTAAAGTAAGTCTTTGTTTAGGTGGCAAAAGATGTTCATTTCCACGATAAAAATTAATACGTGAATCAATAATTTTAAAGATTTCCATGTAACTAGAGCATTACTATACGCATTTTACGGCGACACCATATGACCGAAAAATCCTCTATAGATTCAGCAATCTGACCAAAACAATTATTAAAATCAATCTCAGAAGGAATTCTGTATTTAGGTCCTTTCAAGAATAAGTTGCAACTTTTGCCTAATTTGTTGAAGCGCGGGAAAAAAGACGCACGTGTCAGGAGTGCAACGACTACACACAAAAGTAGTTCAAGTTTCTACTCATCATTGTGGTGTTGCCTTTTAGTATAATAGTAAAGTAATGATATTTAAATCGACAAATATACCATAAAGTACAAAACGCAACAATATGCACGCGTAATAAACAGTCTAAAGTGTTGAATAAGAGTCTTAATCTATTTCTAGACTGGGGAAAATCCAATTCAGCCAGTGAATATGATACAACACCCAGTGAATATGATTATATAAAAAGTTCCGTTGAATACTGTTTGGACCAATGAGATTGCAGCTAAAGTTAGATCATACAATAATTTAATATATTTAATATTTACTAGCTGTGTTAGTAAAAAGAAAACACGGGCACTAGATATACAAAACATATTTACTAAATTCTTCATTACATTTTCATATAATTATTATAAACCTATACCGGCTTATTATAGTTATAATTATTACAATTAAGAACAATTGCCATTTCGAACAAGAGCATTTGGATCACTTTATGTTAATAACTGGTTTGCAGATATTCATCTGCGTTAGCAAAAATAGTCCATTTTTGTATCAAACTTTCCCTTCCACTTAATAGTTAGACGAATTTTATTATACGCCTATGGCTAAGTGTGACATAAAATATCAATAAATAAAAGATACAGCTAATGCAGCATCCTGTTTATTTTTGCATCCTGTTTATTTTTATCAAATTCATTTCGTCCAATAACAGGACGACCCTGAGGTATATTTATGTAATTTTCTTTTATCTCAGTTGATATGGGTAACTTTTAAAAGCTTTTGCTTCCTTGAGTGTTTTTTAATATCATTTTTACCGATTTTTTCATTCACCATAGCCTAAAACACATTTACGGCTTTTTATTTCTTATTTAAAATAGATATATTCGTATCAATATCATAAAGATATTTTGCTTTGATATTAAGACAACTAAGATGAAGTCATGTGTCTATGTACTGCGCCAATGGCGACTGAACAAGTGTATTGTTGGGCCGTTTGCCAAACAAGCATGGTTGTATAACAACATGTAAGTTATCAAACAACACTCAATGAATGTTTTATTTATTTGAGTTCCTTCTCGTTTATAATGCAATAATGAAATATTGACTATTGCCTCGTTACAATGTATAACAGACAAAACTTTTGCTTTAATTCATATTTGGCTGTGTCATACAAGTAAATAAATAAATAAATACATAAATAACGAACTTTTATCGTATTAAATAGAGAAAACGGAATCCCTAAAGAAAGCCTAACACGGCTGTAAAATGTTGCAAGCTCAGTTTGATTGAGCCTGTTCATGGAAGGTACTGGAAAGTGCAAGTTACCGTCCACGCCTCCTAGCACCGGCTTTAGCAGAATTGAACATTTAAACACAAAAAGGTGACATTTTAAATTAAAAAGCATCCGCAGATGTGTTCAAATGGCTGTTATCATGGAACCTTCAATGTGAGACAGTTGTGTCATTCCATGAAAAGCGGCATATGGTCCCCCAAGTAAAATAATGCGTGTGCCCTAAACGAGAAAACAATGGGCGGAACTAAATAAAATGGAATTTTGAAAGGGGATCAGAGGTTATGAAGCCTGCGTATCACAGATAATACGTCAAAAGACAAATTTAAAAAGCAGGCAACATATTCTTAGGGTGATTCAACATTATTCAAGTAGGAATATTGGAACCACCCAACTAGAAAATACCGAAAAGTTGAAACTAAAAATACCACAAGCACAACAATTATGTCGTGCTGAACGATCTTCAAGGGTCGAAAATATAACATCATTGATTAAATGTACGTGGAGACTTTTTACAACCGCCACACGGCACAAATAACACGGATGTGATCATTAAATTCATAAATACAGAATCCCTAAAGAAAGCACAACACGGCAAAATTGAAAATGTTGCAGGCTTTGACTACCAGATATATGAAAAAAAAAAGAATTGAGACACATAAAAATGAGATTTTTTTTTTGTTCGTATTTTTGTAAAGGAATAGAATAGAAAACTTCTACCCATTGTTTAAAGGTGCATTATGTCAGAGAAAGACGATATGTTAAATCTGCATGCCTCTGCATGAGCTAAAAATAATCAACCTTAAATAGAGTAAATTTATTCACAATTTAAGTAAAAAATTACATTTAATATTCAATTAATGACTGTTTTGCAGAATTTATCACCATGTCGTTACTGCATGACTAACACGGTAACGTATATTTTTGCGTATTCTGGCCTGTTGTTTTGATAATGTTCGTTGATTTTAAGTGCCATTTGCAATGCGTAAATTAATTTTTATTTTTTTATATTTTACTTTTTATAAGATTTTAAATATTTTCATGAAAATAAGCATGAACCTGGAGGATTAAGGCTTATTCAAGTAGTTACTTTCAATACCGTTTGATGTAAAATATAATCAATTTTTAAAAGGGAAATGAACGTAACCTAATATTAACAAATGACGATTAATATAGTCATGGTAGTACTAATTGGTTGTCATTTACGAAGAAAAAGTACTTGTGTTTATCAAGAAAAAAAACACATTGAGTTATCACATACAAAACAATTGTATATAAACAATTGTATATAAATGTATAAGCACTTTGTACAAGGTCTGTTTGATGAAGACATCCATCTATGCCGTTTTAAAAACATGAGAATTCAAGATTTTTTAACAAAAAAGGTAGTTAAATTTACAATGGTCACTGCCAAATTTGTTATAAAACAATCAATAACCTAAGTTTCTGCTTTTAAAAAAACAAACAATTTATTTGATAATCATATAATAAGCAGTTGAGATAAGTTGGTGTTGAATTTTGAAACGCCCGTACAACAATGCATAATTAACGGGTCAATCCGTGTAATTATGCATTATACATGTGAGATAGGGCACAAAATATGCGCAATTTAATGAAACAATTCTAATATGTTACAAGAATAACTCTAAGTAACATGTACGTAACATCAATGTAACACATATAAAGGCTGTAACCCTTAAGGTTACTTATATGTGTTTTGAAATCAATTGTAAAAAGTAAGTAAAAATGTTCATTACAATCCCAGTTGGCGTAACATTTGTAACAAAACCTTACATCTTTGTAACCTTATTAATTCCGATTTCTGACCATTTTCAAGGCTTGTGCTGTAACACTTGTATCAACCTGTAACATTTGTAACAATTATCTGTGAAATTTTCATTTCATTCTCACTTCTATAAACATTTGTAACAATGCTGTAACAACTACGTAACAACATTGTAACATCTATGTAACCTTATTATTTCCGATTTCTGGCCATTTTCAAGGCTTGTGCTGTAACACTTGTAACAACCTGTAACATTTGTAACAATTATCTGTGAAATTTTGATTTCATTCTCAATTCTCGAAACATTTGTAACAATGCTGTAACAATTCTGTACCAACCTTGTAACATTTTTAGTAATAATTCCGAATTCTGGCCATTTTCAAGGTTTGTGTTGTAACACTTGTAACAACCTGTTACATTTGTAACAATTATCTGTAAAATTCTCAATTATGTGTGACATTTTCGTTTCACTCTCAACTCTCGAAATATTTGTTACAATGCTGTAACACTTGTAACAACCTGTAACATTTGTAACAATAACGTTACAGGTTGTTACAAGTGTTACAGCGTAAGCCTTTAAAATGGACATAAATCGGAATAAATAGGGTTACATAGATGTTACAAGGTTGTTACATAGTTGTTACAGCATTGTAACAAATATTTCGAGAGTTGAGAGTGAAACGAAAATGTCACACATAATTGTAACAAATGTTACAGGTTGTTACAAGTGTTACAGCGTAAGCCTTTAAAATGGACAGAAATTTGAATTAATAAGGTGACATAGATGTTACAACGTAGTTTGTTACAGCATTGTTGCAGCATTGTTACAAATGCTACGAGAGTAGATAATGAAATGGAAATTTCACACATTATTGTTACAAATGCTACAGGTTGTTACAAGTGTTACAGCGTAAGCCTTTAAAATGGACATAAATCGGAATAAATAGGGTTACATAGATGTTACAAGGTTGTTACATAGTTGTTACAGCATTGTAACAAATATTTCGAGAGTTGAGAGTGAAACGAAAATGTCACACATAATTGTAACAAATGTTACAGGTTGTTACAAGTGTTACAGCGTAAGCCTTTAAAATGGACAGAAATTTGAATTAATAAGGTGACATAGATGTTACAACGTAGTTTGTTACAGCATTGTTGCAGCATTGTTACAAATGCTACGAGAGTAGATAATGAAATGGAAATTTCACACATTATTGTTACAAATGCTACAGGTTGTTACAAGAGTTACAGCGTAAGCCTTTAAAATGAACAGAAATCGGAATTAACTTGTTGCAAATGGTACTGAATTCATATGCGTTATATAAGTGTTACTTAGTGTTACGCAAATTGCGCCCATTTTGTGCCCAACGTGCAATAAAAATATCAGTTTTACAGCGAACATATGCTTCTGATTAGATGCATGGAACATGTCTGTTCAGACAAAAATGTTAAGTAAAAACTTTTTGTTAGAGTACATAGCGTCAATTCATCTCGCGGCAATTTTTCTTGGATTACAGCTTTGTGTGTTATATTGCCGGAAAAACGAACCTCCAAACCATTGCTATGGCTAATTCGCAAAGAAATCAGACACACATTTTTCTGTTGGTGATTTGCCAAAAAAAATTACGCTTTTCACGTAAATGTGGGCCTCTGACTGTTATATTCCGTGGGACTTATATTGTTGTATCAACAAGCATTCAAACTATTGCTATGGCTAATTCACACCTGAATCACACCAGTGCGTTTCTGACTGAGAGTTGAAGAAAAAAGTATATTTTACGAAATTCGAAGACCATATATAAAAAGAAATCGCCAAAGTTAAAAGCGACAATGCCATGTGGGCCTCTGACGATTATATTTCTTAAGCTAGATCTTTGTGACTTACACTGCCGTAAAAAGAACCTCTTAACAATGTTATGGCATATTCACAACAGAATCCGACCAATTGTTTACTGACGATGAGCTATAGAAAATAGTGTTTTATACCAAAATTCGAAGACTTTATTTACAGGAAGAACAGATCGCAAACAGAAGAAGCGACGCAGGCCTCTGACGGCTATATTTTTTGGCCTAGTGTTTTGTGACTTATATTGCTTTTAAAACGAACCTCCTCCAAACCTATGTTATGGCTTATTCGCACCGGAATTAGACCAATGGCTTTTTTTACGGTGGGCTGTCGAAAATTGAGATATTTCTAATTTATTTGTAACTTAATCCTTTTTCCGATTTACTTTTTCTTTCTTTTTAAAATCAATATGGAAATGTATTTGATATAAAATCTCATAACGGCAGTGCTAAGAGTCGTAGGTGGTAGCATGCATTTGCCACTTCCTTGATCAGGCTACAAAAACCGGAACCTGCAATTTCAATTTTGCCTAATTTTTGGCGTTCTTTAGGGGTTCCGTTTTTCTCTATTTGACTTACATTACAATTATTATGAATTAAACAAAAACAAAAAAGGAAAACTTGGTTAAAGGTGTATAAAAACTACATGCATTTCAGACAACCCAGATGTTATACAACACATGGAAACAAAGCATATAAGCTTACAAGTTAATCAACCAAAAATACAGAAGAAGATATGACATAGATTTATATTTTGTTGACCAAAGATGGACTGTAAATCGCCGATGTTTATCTATGACATCATGCACCAAGAACATTTTGTGTAAACAAAAAATCAATAAGAAAGCATAAGATTAAGTTCACATAATTTTATTATCCGTAAACTTGCTGTACATGTTAAATAAACTCTTTCAGCTTCCATTTTAGAAATGTCCAGTATCAGTTAAAGGGATGTTATAGAGCAAATTTAAAGATAGCCAACCAAGAGAATAGAGCATAGAAGAATAATATTGTCAAACTAAGGTATAGAAAAGTAATGGTCTTGTTAAATATTTAATATAATGGCAGTGTTTGACAATATGATTGCTGTTACTTGTTGTAACTATCAATTGTGCCAAAATATACGCATTTCATAAAAATTAAAATATGAATTACGAACCTTGCTGTAACATTTAGCTGTATCTATTCTTAATGAATAAATGGTGGTTTTATTGTTTGTGTGTCAAGTATTTATCAAGTTTTGAGATGCAAGTACTCTACATATATGCCGAAGTTTGGAATATTACGTTTGAACTTATAGCTTCATCATTTATTCTATATCCGTTGGATATATTAAACGATATATGTGTAGTATTGTCATTTTCAGTATTGTCATTTTTGAGTAATGAAACCGTTGTGCTAGAATATGCAATTCAATAATGGAATAATTCTTAAAGAATTCAAAATCTTTTTCATGAGATTTATTCAATTACAAACCATAATTTGTTTAACATAAAAGATATGTAAATGAAGTCATTTTGATCTAGAATTTAGTCGTGTGATTGTCCATTTGGACCTCTTGTACATTTGATCTGTGTGCTCTGAAAAAATAATTAAGCAAAAATATTACATATTTGTTATTGCATGATTTAATAAATAAGGAAAAAAGTATATACTGTCATACATTTTATGGCCAAAGCCCTAGATTATAATTATACATATCTTTAAGTTCAGAATTTTAAATCACCGCATTTCCATTGGTCAGTATACATTCTGAACTGATTTCTGACCAATCAAAGTCTGAAGATCTGAGTTTCCTTTTTAAGAAACATACAAAGCAAGGTATAAAATGTTAGCACAGTATCCGACAACTCCTTGTTGGACATTTAAAATGAAATTTGTTTGGATTAGATTCTTTCTTTGCAGTTAAAATTACAGTCGCCCAAATTATTTTATCATAATGATTTCTAGATAACAATAATCAATAGTAACAGGAAGACCACCGAAACACAAGGCTATATGACTTGTACGAGGGGGCGTACCCCCCCCCCCCAAAAAAAAGAAATAAAATAAATAAATAAATAAACCAATCAATGGGCATGCTCTGGAGTGCGGGTAACTAATAATGTGCATTTTTGTTAACGCACTGTGCATGTATGTGTGTACGGTTTAACTCTGACACATTTTTATCATAAAGGTCCCCAAACTATGATACAATTGGCATTTAACAATAACTTTTTATAGGTAAAACTCAAATGCTCATAATTGTAACATCACATGAACAAGCAGAAAACAATTTTGCAAAATATAAATCGTGTTTTAGAAAAACTAACCATAACAGTTCAATTAGAAACACACCATTTAAACAACAAGGTATAAAGACCCTCTCCAAAACCCTCCACATTTTTCACTTTTTTCACCTTCGCAAGCATAGCTACATTCGCTGTCAGGTGCCTTCTGTACATTTGTTAAGCTGTTTCCACAGAAACATTGTTTAGAATACTGTAAAAAGAAACAAAATTATGCTAAAAACAGCAATTTCACAAAAAAAGCTTCTATTATTTTTTGACAGTTGATATGCATTCAGCTAAGATAAACGAATTAAAGTGCGGTACATGATAAATAGATGTTGAATATTATTGAACAATAATGATCTCCTGTTATATATAAAGATCAAAAAGCAATGCTGTCTAAACTGAGATAAAAAAATAAAAGCGAATTATTCGTTTATACATAATGTATACATCTATAACACACCTGGGTCAAAGCATATTTGAGTCCGTGACCTTTGCAGAAAGCAATACACGATGCCGTCGTCATCTGGTTGTTATTGGTAGATTTTTCATTTAGAATTCTGGATTTGGAGTCAACATAACATCCAAGATATCCTGTGATTGAAAATGTAAAGTAAATGTTTACATTTGTTGTGTGTGATGAAGTTTGTTGTATCAATATGTTTTAAACACGCAGGATACATTTTGAAAGTTTTAAATGATTACATTTGTTTTAGTTACACGGATATAATATAGCATTAGCATAGTTCTCACGACCTTAGCTTCTCTCCACAATTTCCCTAACATACATTTATTTTGCATAAATAAATGTTCACTTAAAAACTTATTATCTTTCCGACGATTTCATTTTATTCTTTCAAATGTAAGAAAGTATGATTACTTACTGTTTGTGTTATACAATGATATTTTCCAAAATCCACCACATTTCTGGCCCGATGTTCCACATACAGAATTACATTCTGTTTCAGGACGTTTTGCATATGGCCTTAATTGAGAACCACAAAAACATTGATTACCAATCTGAAATATATAACAAATATAAATGATTTTGAAATATGTACACCAAGTTTCAAATGATGTCCTATTTAATTAAATTTGAATATAAATTGTGTGTATCACCTCACCAGAAAGAGTGGAAAAGGATCAATGTTGATACAATATGAAAATGTATTTAAAGGTCTATTATACCTCAAAAATGCTATTTTTTTATTTCTTAATTGGTATAATTATAGTGAATTAGTATTTTGTATGGAAGTCAAATTTCTACTTTGTTTACATTTTGCTACCTTTATGACACATAACAGTATGTCCAGCGCTACTTCTTCAGTTATAAATCATGTAAAACATCTAATACATTTATGCTCTTAACCCTTTATCAAAACATAATTTAACACATGTTTGATTTTTCTAAAGAATAAACAAATACTTATTTCTGAGGTATAATGTTCCTATAACATTTCCACCTTATCAGATTTTTTTTCACCTTCTGATCATAATAATTCAAATTATCTTATAAATAGATAAACACTTTAGGAAAAGGGAGGAAAGCAACGATAAACCAATGATTTTGAAATTCCCTTGTATCTGTGCGTTATAAATTACCACTAAATCAAACAAAATGCTGAACATTTAATAAATACCTTAACCAATGCATTTAATGCTATTTACCTCAACACCTGCGAACAACTTTCTTTCCATACTACATCTTTGTACACACTTCTCCACCGTCATACTGCCTTTAGTCATTGCACCTTCTAAAATCCTTGTCGAATTGTCTTGGAAACAACCGATATAACCAGTGCCAGCTGCATAATTTATGAGAAATAAAATATGAAACTTAGAGGAAAATTCTAAATTTTAAAAATATTGCTCAACATTAAGTAACTTTTCAAAGTACATTCAATTAATGCGACATTAATGCGTATACGCTGTGTTGCAAATGATGAAGGAAATAATTTCTATCCCTGTATCCACTATACATATCGATCAAAGCGTCCAAACCAACTCTTGTTTGTATGAAATACAGGTTTATTTAATTTGTGAAAAAATAACAACGTAATAAAAAATAAATAGATAAATAAATAAATAAATAAATAAAAATAAATAAATAAATAAACAAATAAATAAATAAATAAAGCAACAACAACTCTTCCGCGAAACAAAATCATAATAAAATAAGATATAGCTTGTTGAAGACTTTAGTCATTTTTAAAATATGGCAGAAACAATTCATTTATATTTCAGAGAGTAATTTTACCATCTTATTAACTATTTTGATTTTATTATACCTAAATAAATTACTAATAAAAGTATCTTACCGTGAGTTGCTGAAATGAACACCGTGACGGCCAAAATAATCGCAAATATCATTTTTGTTGCCATATTTCTTCTATGTCTCCTTTGCTACGAAGTATCAGTAAATCGAGCTCCTTATGAATTTTGTCATCCGACATTTCCACTTTTATAGGGCTTGCGAACCCTGTTTACGCCACTGTGACTAAAACAATTATTATTATTAATTTAATTAAACAATAAATTATGTAACGTATTCGTAGAAAATTACTTGTAATTTTAATACTGCAACGTCTTCTTTCCGTGAAGTACACCGATGCGTATAAATATAAATGTTAACTTCTGCACTCCTCGTGAAACGTGTGCGCTTTATTATTAAATCTTTAAGAAGAAGACTTTGTTTAAACAGATTTGATAAATTTCTAGGACCTTTGCATGTTCTCAAAATTTTAGTGCAATGCATTGCATTCACTTAGTTCCGTTCAATGATAACTTGGAAAATATGACTTGCAATTTGAATCTACATATAAAACAGACAAATTTATTCCTGATAATGCAAAAAATATTTTAACTAGATTGCAATAAATGAAATGTTTACTAGTAATATTACTCATCCTAATTCATAAAAATCTATATCTTAACACAGTGTTTTTGTTTTGTTCGGCGTAAGTGTCATTGAAACTGCATTTATTTAAATAGTTTGCTAAACTAGGAATACGGATATTCATGTATTTTTGTTTCGTTTGCCTAACCACTTACTGGATGATTAAAATCCACCATATAGATGTTTATTTATTTTTTTTAATGTTAAATCAGAGGGCCGTTCTGAAAATAAGTATACTTCTTACTGTGTAAACTTTGTATGTTACCTTCTATAAATTAAGATTTTGTTATTATTATTATTATTATTATTATTAATATTATTATTATTATTGCATTGTATTATTATTATTATTATTATCAATATTATTATTATCATTATTATTATTATTATTATTATTTCCAGTTTAATTTTAAATTAACATAAAAATTGCAAATATAATTCAATATTTAAAAAAATGTGCATGTAAATCATGTGCCTTTTTATAAGGGTAATCCATGGTCTTTTAATTTTTTTTACATTGTTTTCATGCTCATTCAGACCCAGCCTGCAACATTTTCAATGTTGTTGTTTCGAGTGTTCTTTAAGGATTCTGTGCGCCTCTATTTTTCTTCTTCTGACATTCATATAATGTAAATGGTGATCACGTGAACGTATAAGAATGAACGTATAAAGAGAAGCTAAAATGATTGGTCGAAAAAATGTCAAAATGCATGATAAACCATACTCAATAGAATGAAACATTTTACAATGCTCGAATTTGGTCTATATTATTTTGATTTTTTTATATGTCTGTTTTATATGTATAGCCTCGAGCGTAATGCTCGCAGAACATTAATTTAAGACGACTTGGCGTTATGAGTCATTTTGATGGAAAACAGATCTCCGAGTTTGTTTTTTTACTATTTAAAATAGAATAAAGTTTCATTACTTTTTTGCATTTGTTTAGTCACGACGACAGATATACATTACAAATCATATAAACATATATAAAATCATATTATTTCATAATATAAATCTGAAACAAAAGTAAAAGTAAAAACCCTAAAGGATACATAGACGGCGATGGAAAAATACATAATATTGCAATTTGAATCTGATAAATATAAATGTACTAACATTTGGTAGAATAATAACGCGGTTTTAATCTATTGCTCGTGACTTAATTTTGATAGCGTTTTTATTTCTAAGACATTTAATTTTATTGACGTGATGTTGAATAAGCAAACAATAAGGTTTCCGTGAAATCATTGTTGTCATTACAGTCATATAATACGTCAATGCAAATAAAATATAATAAGACATTAAATTATACAATTTATGCATTAAAAAGTAACACTGCGCTTGAGGATATACAAGAAAAGTTGATTTATGTAATGAGAAAAGCGTGACTATTTACAATTTATGTTCCTTTTCATCAATTCATTTTGCCCTCAGCTTTTTTTTTACATTCTTTGCTTTCCTAGATGTATTTTGATTGTCTTCTTGGAACATTAAACAAAGCAACTACAAAACTCAAATCACGACAACGACAACAACAACAACAAGATATGCATAGTTAATAATTTACGCGCTATTAAGATATTAACATAAATAAGCAGTCGTAATACTATTGTTTTCCAAAACCATAATTAGGTCATGCGCACTTAATAGCGAAAACTTTTTTTATCACGTCATCTATTTCCGTTAACGTTGTTATTTATATTAACCTACAATTTAACGCTGATATACTATTTCATGGAAAAATTAACATTTAATAACATTGTTTTTCCGTCAAATAACATTGTACAGGACTACACTTTTAAAGTAAACTAGTAAATAGTAGATAAAACAATCAGTATGTAGTTTTCAAATGCAAATTAAAACTTTATACATCTTGGTATTGTTCAAATAAAACCACAATATTTGGTTAATAAAATAAAACCACAGCGACCATACATCTTTACGTTCTTGTCAAAAGTCAAGGTTAATAAAGGGCGAAAAGGTTTTCTGGATGTAATATTGCAATACAGCTTAAACTATTCAGAATGATTATTAATATCATATTAATATAACAGTAAAACATAAAAAAATTAGAGTGTGTTTCTAGGAAGATAGTTACAAGTGATCCTTCAAATTTATACTTCAAAAGCGTTTATTAAAATTTACTGTGCGGTTCTTTTCTCTTTGCGAAACCGAAATAGAGATGTTTTTTTTAATGTTTTCACAAATGCGTGAAGTAGATGCTTACTTCCCTTAATACGACAATATGAAACAACATTAATGTATTTTAATCATTTATAGGTCATCAAAAGGTGACATAAGGTCATAAACTCAAAACTTGAAAAGGTAACTGTACTGAAAGGTAACGAGTTCTTACGTTTAATACGCTTGTCAGTGACCTTCATTGTATGTTTTTACATTTAAATTGATAGTTAAACAACTTGCAGTATCCACTGCTAGATGTGTGGATTATTTTGGATTGAATGTTTTGTAAATTGCACCCTGTTGTTGCACAAAATATACCTGCTTAAGTATCAATTGGCGTTAAACAAGAATACTCTAAACAAAAGTTAGTTCAAATGTTTCAATATTTGAATGGTTAACGATTACCGGTAATAAAATGAAATCGACCGAAGCATTTTTATTGCTTTGATAACTGCTCTTATTAGAAGAGTTTATCATACTGCAAGATTTTAAAGTTGAACTTCATTTGACAATAGTGACATATATTGTATTTTTACGTGGTACGTGCTTGCATTTTTATTGTTTCATATGTGTTTGTCAGAAGTTAAAAATCTGTATCAATCGACATTAATGCGAGATAGAGAAACAATGATGGTGAAAGCCTGGATAGTGTAGAAATTTTGAAGTCCTAAAAATGCTATTATTCTGTAAAAAAAAACCTGCCGTAAGAACTATGGGCCTTAAATAGTGACCTCTTATTATGCTCTCAATCAAATATGTGGTTTTTCAACAACCCATATCCTATGGTTCTTTTTGTGATACAAACTTGCATGCAAGAACTGAACCAAAGTATGACGCCGACTCCGACGTCGACGTCTGGGTGAAAACATCAGTTATCTCTTGTCCTCCTCTTCGAGTACTCGGGCTAAAACGGTCAACGAGGTATAAACGAATTGTACGACTTGGTATTAAACATTTACATTTCATTTTACAGTCAAACAAAACCGAGGGTATTGCACATTTGTATGTGTATATTTGAACATAACGCCATTTAGATGTTTAACAGATTTTAAATATGATCCAATAATAAAAGATAAAACTTTATGGAAACATTCTCGTCCATATATCTGCTCAGCTGGAGTCTTTTTCTTTGTGTTTTTGTTTTAAATAAAAGAGTTAATATATTAGGATTATTGCTCTGGAACATGTAAATATTTGATTTTACTAGGCTTTACGCAGTAACGCAGAACGTGATTAATTCTAGTAGAATACATAAGAGCCAAATACAAGTACAAGTAATACAAAATACTCATTTCATAACCTTTCAATTATTTATCTTTACAAATTTAAACAACAAATTATATCAAACCTGATTGAATTAAGTATATGAACGTCAGTATAGTTCATCCTGGATAGTGATATAAATTTAGTTTCTGTCTGGTCGGATTAGTGCTTATGATACATGCATTTCTTAAAGTCATGTATAAAATGTGAAAAAAACATTATTTATTGTGTGCTTGAGTTTGTTATAGTCAAATGTCAGTGGTAAATTTTTATGATGCAACCACGTGCTGAAATATTTCTATCTTCGTAGATAAATACCCGAACTTAAATGACATTTGTAGACTGTTGCATTCAAGTTTGAATACTCAATAAAAAATAACTAAATAAATAAAAAAAATCTTGACAAAGTGTGATCACTTGGGATCATTAATCATAAAAATTGCAGACTCGGTTTAATTGAGTTTGTATATGAGGGATACATTTTTGTAGTTTTATTATCGCAATGAATAAAGAAATATTACGATTCTTTTTCACAGTTTGTGACATTCTAAGATCGTATGTCTAGTACAAGTGTCAGTACTGTCTTTGTGACATCACAATTGATTAGGTTAGGTGGATTATATATAAATACCTGTAGGTTTATTTAGCACAGTTGTTTCTTTTTCAATCTGACCACATTTAAACAACTATCTAGATACGATGATCTTTTAAATAGCCTTCCAAATAGTTTGCTATGGCTATTTTCAAACAAAAACTTTGCAATCATCCGAAAAGTACACTATGAGGTAAAAGAACATTAACTTAACAACAGGACGTTCGAAACATGATGTTCCCAAAACGAAAATCGTGAAACAAATCAATTTATCTAACAGTTACAGCGATCGAACTGTAAATTGCCATCCGCTATATTAATATATTTTCTTATGGTTATTTTGATTAATTGCATTGAATGGACAGAGCTGAATTTAAAGTTTATAATCTATTATTTGATACAACACTTGTGAGTAAAACATTTATTAATACATGTATCATTTTTCTTCACCTTAACATTAGTATGATAAGGGAGCCATATTTCGATATTCACTGGTCACAAAGTTACGAAATTGTATCAACAATCTATGTAAAACGGCGCAATATTGCGAATAGAGATTCATTACATGTATATAAAATGTTTAGATATGGATTCTCATTTTCTTAACGCCCAGCACACTCTCTCTTTTGACGAGTACAATATTTCTTTGTTACATTAAAGTGACGACAGTCAAAATAAGTTTTAATTTCTTTCAATAACTTTCTAGCATGAACAATAATTAACTCACGTGACCAAAAGAACATTTTATAAATACCTATCGGACTTTGCCTGTAACATTCAATGTATAAAAAAGAGTTGAAATTAGACAGATTCATATTTTATTCTAAATATTTTCCTATATCAAATGTTGGTCAATCACAATTATAACATTAAATCTTTTGAGAAACATACTTAGTTTATCTTAACTTGACAATGAATAATGACCATAATGTCACATTATATGCTATGATTCTTTGGTTCACGAACATTAGAAAAACGAAAAAAAAACCCAACAAAACAACAACAAAAGAACGGGAAGACAGTTAACAGTATTTTTAGTCAGGGAACAACTTTTCAGCACCACAGCTTATACCATATTCATAGTTTTAGATAATCAATGCTAATACATTGTTGTATGCACATAAAGTGCCTGTAAATAGTTTTACTCGTATATAAACTTTATAATATTTAAAAGAAATGTTTTATTGTCAATGTCTGTGTTAATTGTATATATAATACGGTTACAGGAACAATAGTTATTATAGGCATAATTTTTATATGTTTAAATCATGGCTACTTTTGTAGATATTTATCATTCAAATTTCCTTTGGTATATATAAAAAATATTATGTGCAATTTTGAGCTTTCTGTAATTAAATCTCTTCGCTACAATTTAACATTAAATGATTAAATAAAGTAGAAGGAAATCAAGTTTTATTTGATAGACATTTTATTCATTTACAAACAATAATATGTTTTTTTTACATAAAAGTAATAGAAATAAAAATATTTAAAGGTAGTATTCAGTCAATAGGTATAGTATCCAACTGCACATTTTCCTTTCGTATGGGTGCACTGAAAAAATAAAACATTCTTTTTAACATGATGTTGTAAAATTGATTTAGGCCTGAGTATCCAAATAAAGTCTCATGAAACCTTTTAAATTCCTTACATGACACAAATCTGCATTCAATTTTATATGCCTGGATTTTCTCTTCAGTTATATAACTGCCGATCAATTTATTTGTAATATCTAAATATGGTATGATCAAAATATCATTGTTTATTAGAAAATAGCGACTGACTTGCTTATAGCTGAAACATTTAACATTTAGGAAAAAAACAGACACGAGTACAATTTTAAAACATAACCATATCTAAAATATAATTTAACCATACAAAACTTGACAATTCAACATAAAACTCACCATTTAAACAACAAGGTATAATGATCCTCTCCACCACCCTCCACATTTCTCACTTTTAGCACCTTTACAATCATAGTCACATTCGCTGTCAGGTGCCTTCTGTACATTTGTTAAATTGTTTCCACAAAAACAATACGAAGAATACTGCAAATGAAACGAAACGTGACATTACTAAGAGTACAGTATAAGGAATAAATACCCGGTATGGTCATGATCAACAAAATTGAATAAAGGAACTAGATCGCATAAGTTACAATTAAGCCATCGTCTGTAAATAGAACGAATGCACTGTTAGCCATAGTTATTTTTCATATCTATCACAACAGACGGGTATACATGTCTATAAATTAAATAATTCTAGAAAATTATTCGAGAAACGTTTTGTATAAAACAAATTCCGAACATTAATGAAATTTATCTATATTACCAGAAAACAATGTTTGTCCTTCCATTTGCGAAACTTAAGTTTGTGTAAACTGTTTAGATTTACCATACCGATAATAGTTAATGCAATTATAACAAACCTGAGTTAGAGCATATTTCAGTCCATGACCTTTGCAGAATGCAAGACAAAGTTCCGTCGTCATCTTGTTGTCACTTGTATTTTTTTCACTTAGAATTCTAGATTGCGAGTCTACATAACAGCCAAGATAGTCTGTTATTGAAAAATTGAAATTTCATTTTTTACAATCCATAAATGAGGAGAAGTCTTAAGAACCTATTATATGTTTAACCTAGCTTGAAAATGTTCAATGCTAATTCAATAACAAGAATACAATAAAGTGCTACACTATATTTTCTGTGCTTTATTATCATTTTGTATGTAAAGGAGTTTTTCGTGAAAATTTTATTCATTATGCTTCATTTGACAAGATTTCTTTCTCAGAATTTATAACAAAAAAATTACTCACTGTGCGTGTTATACAACGAAATTCTCCAAAATCCACCGCATTTCTGGCCAGAATTTCCTCCACAGTTGTAACTACATTCTGTTTCAGGACGTTTTGCGTATGGTCTTAATTGTGAACCACAAAAACAATGGTTACTGTACTGAAATATTACAATTTTAGATGATTTTTAAGTCAATTGTTCCAACTGCCCTATTTTTATGCAAAGATTGATAATAAATTTTGAATACTGTATGTAACGCAAGAAATTCCACATTTGAGAATTTTACATAAAAACCAGAGTTAAATGTGTTAAAATATGACTATTTTACAAGAAATATTGTTCAAAAATCATAGACATTCAATGGTTCTAATAAATAAGCAATGGCAAACCAATAACTAAATAACTGAATATTAATTGTGCATTTATCATGCATTTTTTATTTTTTGTACATTAAGGAGTTACCTTGTCCAAAACAGATATTTTTTTTTACCTCAACACCTGCGAACTTCTTTCTTTCCATGCTACATCTTTGTACACATTTCTCGACCGTCATACTGCCTGAAGTCATTGTACCTTCTAAAATCCTTGTCGAATTGTCTTGGAAACAACCGATATAACCAGTGCCAGCTACATGTAAGAAATTAAAACGAAATTAAATATACACTATTGTTTTTATGTTTAATTTAACATTTATTTGTACTCTAACGGTTTTGTTTCTGTTTATTGGCATTATTTAAAAATTTACTTCATATACCATGTACATACACTGAATCATTCGTTTTACCGACTAAGGAAGTTTTGTATCTGCACATTTAAATGAAATTCTAAATAATGAAAATTATGACGAAAACACTTAAAACAAAGTCAAGTGCCTGTGATTACGGAGATAATTTTATTCTCGATTCTTTGATTAAAAGAAACTGAATTAAAACCTGCTTCCATATAAGCTAATTCGAACTGTTGCAAAAGAAGTACATTGTATATTCAATTTGACACAAAAAAAATGTGAAAAGACAAGTCCAATCTTGGTGAATTAAACAATATAATTATAACAGTGAACAATAAGCTTATTTTCTCATTTTATGAGATTGTGACAGAAAATATTTTTCTTTGCTTTTAAAGAGTTATTAGATGATGCTTTTTACTTATGATCAAATTACTATTACAAATGTCTAACCTTTAGTTGATGAAACAAATACGGTCAAAACAATCGCAAATATAATATTGGTTGCCATGTTCCGTCTATGTACTTCTCTTCTTTGCTATGAAGTTTTTGTATATATGAAGTTGTAAGTCGGATCGTCCTCTTTTATAGGTCTTTTAAATCCTATTTACGTCTCTTGATAGAAAAAAATGTCGATGGGACGCTTTCAGAGAAATGTTTACCTTTTAACATTTTTTTTCGTTGAACTTTGTGCACTCATACTTTTAAATCACAAACAATAATGTTATGATATAAACTTTCTACAGTACAAGTGATGCGTATTATTCTTTGACGGATGACACTAGGCAAAAAATATGTACTTTAACATGATTAATGTAGGACATAACGCATGCATGCATTATTTAGGGCAAATAAGTACACTCTGGCGACATCTGAAGTATAATGTGAACAATCGTCGGTAAGGTCCACAAGTTTGTTTCTTCCTTAGCTTTCGGTCTTTATATATAAAACGAAAACATATGACCCCTTAAGCAGAGCCAGTTTTATCTCCAGGGCTAAATATTAAGCAATCTGTGTAGAGGGTACACAAGACAATGCCTTGTGTCAAATATCTATGCTCTAATCCTAGTGGTGCTACAGAAGTTTAAACGTCAACAGTTAAAAAGAAAAAAAATACGAAAGGAAAAATGAGTGCTTATGAAAATTCAAGCTGCTCAAATGTAAGTATAAGACCAACGATTTCCTGTTTTTCCCAAAAATTCAATCGAGCTTACTTAATAAAAAAAACAAGGCTAATGACGTAATAGATGTCTGTTTACGTCAACAAATATTGTAGAACTGTTTGATGAATTAGGAAAACAATGCCCATTTATCATTCCGCCTGCTGTCAAACACAAGGCGTTTTCTCGCTTCCAAGAAAAAAAATGTAGATTTTTCATTGAAAACGCTTAACGTCGTAAGAATTATGAGAATGTAACTAGTGATTTTTTTTCAAATTTTACATGCCTTTGCCTTTTATGTCGATTATCCGTATTCTGTCCAGCTGATTTTCAGCTTTTATGTACGTTTGTTTGTAAATAACATTGAGTTTGCGAAACCACCAAAAAAGAAACAGTAAACAGACAAACTGTGATACAGATATAGAGGATATTTGTTTGTTTTGCATGTAAGCTTGAAATATAATTTCACTGAGTGAACACCAGATGCAATATTTTCACGAGTGGCGTAGCCACGAGTGAAAATATAATAGCTGGTGTTCACGAATGAAATATATTTCAATCTTATATGTAAAATATATAAATTTTCTTTTTATTTCATGCTTTTTAAGTGATTTTAAGTACTTTTTACTAATTTTTCCGCGTAACGTCGCGCATTGTGACGTCATCACATCATGACGTCACATCATCAATTTTGAAACATAGGTCTGTTAAATTTCTCTAATTGTGCTACATTTTTAACATGATCTTTGATGACATCGACTTCCTTTTCTTAAAGAAGCAAAATTTACGCATGACGGCATTTATTTATGCCTGTTATTCCTTGCAGTTTTGATTTTCTTTTCATCTGCATTCAGATATAGTCCGGCTACAGTGAAAATTATATTTTATAAATTTCACTAGTGGTTTATGAGAATATAATCATCTGATATATTACAATAAAACACTGGAAAGCATGAAATAAAAGGACAAGAACAAGAACAACAATAGTAATATGCAAAGTTAATAATATATGCTCCATTAAGTTGTAAACATGAAGGCGTTCCATGAAGCAATAATATACAAAGTTAATAATATATGCGCCATTAAGTTGTAAACATGAAGGCGTTCCATGAAGAATACAACAACAACAACAATATGCAAAGTTAATAATATACGCGCAATTAATAGTCAGACAAGATATTATCGTTTTTCGGTCACTCGCACTTAATGGCGGAAACCTACCTTTATTATGTTAATTGTTTTCGTTAGCGTTGTGATTTATAGAACAAAAAATGAATTTAACGCTTATATTTGATATTTCATGAAATATTTAGCAGTTTATCACTTGGAACACTTTTTCCTACAATATAACACTGTACAGGACTACAGGGTTAAAAGAAAACGATAAGATAGAACATATGCTATTAGCATATAGCTTTCTAATGATAATATATCAAATGTATGTGAAAAAAAAACTTTTATTAATCCTGTTTTTGAAATAAAACCGCAGTATATGATCAATACATTAAAACCACATTGACCACAAATCATGTAGGTTCTTGTCAAAAGTCAAGGTTGATAAAAGTCCAATCGGTTTTTATAAATGTATACTCCCAATGAAACTTAACTATTCGGCATTTATACCGTAGTATAACAGTAAAACATAAATCTCATTAAAAAGCTTTTTAAACAGATTTCGAGGGACCTGTTAATGTTTTATTTAGAGGCGATAGTAACAAGTGATCCAGCAAATTTATTTTTTCTATAGCGGTTATAATAAACTTCCATACATATTATTTACTTTGTTGTTCTTTTCTTTGTGTGAAACAAAAATAGAGGCAAACGCGAAAAATTAATACTTACTTCCCTGTATACGACAATATCAAACAACATGACTGTTGGTCATCAGAAGGTGGCATAAGTTCATAAACTCAAAGCTTGAAAAGATAACTGTACTGAAAGGTAATGTGTTCTGACATTTAATACGCTTGTCATTGACCTTCATTGTATGTATTAAATCAATTATTAAACAATTTGCAGTGTCCAGTGCTTGATCAATTTTATAGCTAATTGTTTTGTAAATTGCATCTTGTTATGGCACAAAATATATCTGCTCAAGTATCAATTGGAGTTAAACAAGTATATTCTAAACTAAAGTTAATTCAAATGTTTTAATATTTGAATGATTAAAGATTACCCGAATAAAGCTTGGAATCGGCGGAAGTATTTTTATTGCTTCAATAACTGCTCTTAACAGAAGAGTTTACATACTGCAAGATTTTAACGTTGAACTTCATTTAAAATTTATTGTATGTTTACTTGTACCGTGTTTGCATTTTTATTGTGGCAGAATTTGACAATCTGGAACAATAGACTTTGGTGCGTGATAGTGAAAACAAAAGTCTGGATAATATACAAGAAGTGGTAAAAATGCCAGCATTCTGGAAAAAAAATGTCCTTAAGAGCTATGGGCCTTCGTTAGTAACCTATTTTGCTTTCAGATAAGTGTGTGCTATTTCAACTTATTCTCTTCATCCATTGATTTTGTGATACAAACTTGCACGCAAAAAGTGTGTCTCCGACCCCTACATCGACGCCGACATCGACGCTTGAAATACAAGCGCAAGTAATACTTAATACTCCTTTAATAACCTATTAATCATTATTCAGTGTTGTTATAGTTTTCTGGTCCTTCGGGATCATTGATTCTAACACTTTAATAAGTGTTGAAAATTGAGTGCAGCTCAAGCTGGTGATATGGGGGCATGGGGGATGTTGCACTTTTTCATTCCCCCTCATGTACAGACTCTGCAACCGAGTCTGCAATTTTCATTTAATTTTGATGTGATTCATGCTTCCGAGATCAAGACCACTGTAAGTCTACGAGGTCACAATTGATTGAATTAGGTGGGTTAAATATATCTGTATGTTTATGTAGCAGAGTTTGTTTCGTCGTCAATATAACCTCATTCAAATAATATCTAGGTACAATGATCATTTAAATAGCCTTCAAAATAATTGCTTTGACTATTTTCAACAATAAAGCTATAAAACTGATATTTTGCAATCATTCAAAACAGTAAACCTACAATACAAGCTAAATAAGCGTTGACTTCACAGGACGTTCCAAACACCGTGGAAAGAATCAGTTTATCTAGCACTTATAGCGATTGGACGGTAAACTGCCATCCGTTATATTATTATATTTCCTGAGGGGTTATATTGATTAATTAAAGATCCTTTTACTCATTTGTATGGTTTTATATAATAAATATAATACTCAAATGAAGATGTATCAATTCCAAAGAGTATCATTTGTAAAGATATTACCGAATTTCTACCGTTTTATGTAAATCAAGGGAGGTAATTAGAAATTTAATTTCGATAAAGTCTAAGCCAAATATTTTAATAACAAATGATGCATATATTTTAGAGATTAATGATAATACATATAAACATTTTCAGTAAAATTTCACTTATGTCTTGTTACATCCTTAATTAGATCTTAAATGGACACTGATGATTCTACTATTTAAAGAGTAAACCATTTTGTAATATCTCTACTTTGTCACTTAAAATCAGTATCATAAGGGAACCGTATTTCGATATTCACTGACCAAATGTTACGAATTTGTATCAACAATTTATGTATTGCGCCGCAATATTACGAAGAGACATTCATTATATAAAATGTTTATATCTGGGTTCTCATTCTGTTACCGCTCAGCACACTCCCTCTTGTGCCGAATACACAAAACTTCCTTATTACATCAATTATATGTCATGTTTTTCTTGGCTTACACAATGCAAATACATGTACCAAACATTGTAGGTAACAGTAAAATTATTTCTAGTCAGATAACAACTTAAATAAACATTCTTTGGTGTATATGAAATGATTATCTGAAATTTTGAACTTTCTGCAATAAAAGCTCTTCACTACAAGATGACATTAAATGATGAAATAAAGTACAAGAAATTCAAGTTCTATTTGATAGACATTTTATTCATTTACGAACAATAATATGTTTTTACATAAAAGTAATATAAATGAAAATATTTAAAGCTAGAATTCAGCCAATAGGTATAGTATCCAACCGCGCATTTTTCTTTCGTATGGGTGCACTGAAAAAAGAAAACATTCTTTATTACATAATGTTGTAAAAGTGATTCAGGCTTGAGTATCCAAATAAAGTCTCACGAAACCTTTTAATTCCTAACATGGCACAAATCTGCATTCAATTAGATACGCCTGGATTTCTCTTACTTTTGCAGTTAATATATATAAACTTGCCAATCAATTTTGTGCATTTTCTAAATATTGTATGATTAAAATATTGTTTAAATAAAAGAAAAAAAAGCGACTGAATTAATATGCGAACATTTAGGAGACAAGCAGACAAGAATACAATTCTTAAACATAAGCATATCTGACATATTTTAACCACTCAAAACTTGAAAGTGCAACATAAAACTCACCATTTAAACAACAAGGTATAATGACCCTCTCCAAAACCCTCCACATTTCTCACTTGTAGCACCTTTACAATCATAGCTACATTCGCTGTCGGGTGCTTTCTGTACATTTCCTAAACTGTTTCCACAGAAACACTGCGAAGAATACTGCAAAAGGAACAAGACGAAACGAAACATTACTTAAAGTACTGAACACAGAAAAAAACCCGGAATTTTCATGATATACAAAAATCGAATTAAGGAATTAGATCGTATAATTTACAATAAAGCCACAGATGGCACTGTTAGTCATTGTTATGTTTCATAACTATCAAAACAGAGGGTTATACATGTCCATAAATTAAAGAATTCTAGAACGTTATTCGAGAAACGTTTAAACGTTAAAACACTTGTGAACGTTAATGAAATGTACTAATATCTATATTACCAATAGCAGCTTGTGTTCCTCCATTTCCAAAACTTAAAAAGAAGTTTCTGTAAACTGTTTAGATTTACGCAACCGATAATAGCTAATGTATTGATAACAAACCTGAGTTAGAGCATATTTGAGTCCATGACCTTTGCAGAATGCTAGACAAAGTTCCGTCGTCATCTTGTTGTCGCTTGTATTTTTTTCACTTAGAATTCTGGAGTTAGAGTCTACATAACAGCCAAGATATCCTGTTATTGAAAAATTAAAATTCAGTCTTACAATACATAAATGTGAAGAAGTCTTGAGAACCTATTATATGTTTAACCAAACTTGAAAATGTTCAATGCTAATTCAATAACAAGGATACGATAAAGTGCTACACTTTATTTTCTGTGCTTCATTATTATTATTTTGTATGTAAAGGAGTTTTTCATGTAAATTTTATTATTCTATTATTTTTCATTTGACAAGATTTGTTTCTCAGAATTTATATACAAAAATAATTACTCACTGTGCGTGTTATATAATGAAATTCTCCAAAATCCACCGCATTTCTGGCCAGAATTTCCTCCACAATTATAACTACATTCTGACTCAGGACTTTTTGCGTATGGTCTTAATTGTGAACCACAAAAACATTGGTTGCTGTACTGAAATATTACAATTTTAAATGATATTGAATTGTTTCAACAGGCTTTCTTTTATGCAAAGAATGTCAAGTCTTACAAGAAAGACTTGACAATGCTGGTTATAAATTTGGAACACTGTATGTGACGAAAGAATTTCCATATTTTAGAATTTTACATAGAAACCAGAGTTGAATGGGATAAAATATCACTTTTTACAAGAACTATTGTTCCAAAATGTATCATAGACATTCAATTATTATCTTACAAATGAGCAACAGCAAACCAATAACTGACTAACTGAAGATTATAAGTGTATTGGTCATTCGATCTTCAATATTTCATATATTCAAGAGATCCAATACAGATAAAAATATTTACCTCAACACCTGCGAACATCTCTCTCTCCATGCTACATCTTTGTACACATTTCTCGACCGTCATACTGCCTGAAGTCATTGTACCTTCTAAAATCCTTGTCGAATTGTCTTGGAAACAACCGATATAACCAGTGCCAGCTACGTGTAAGAAATAAAACAATTGCTTTTATTTAATTTAACATTTATTTGTACTGTAGCGGTTTTTCTCTTCATACCATGTACATACATAAATATTTTGAAAAAGTAAGTTTCATCAATCGTTTTACGGACTCAGCAATTTCAGAATTTTAGTATCTGAACTTTGAAATCAAATTCTAAATGATGAATAAAATAAAGAAAACTCGTTAAGCAAAATCAATTTAATGCAACAGGTACGCGATGCGTTGTTATGCATATTATTACGGAGATAATTTGTATTCTCGACTCTTCAACAGAAAGAATAAAGAAAAACTTGATTAACACCTGCATCTATATGAGATAATTCGAACAGTTACAAAAGATTTACATAAAAGAAAAATTTAAAAAGCGAATCTTGGTGAATTAAAACAATATAAAAACAGTGCACAATAAGTTACACTAAATTAAATTTTAACTTCTAAACCTTTTATAAAGTCTTGAAGAAAATGTGTTTGTTTAGTTTTTAGGGTTATTTGATGTTGTTTAGTTATTAATAAATTACAGTTACAAATGCCTTACCTTTGGTTGCTGAAACAAATACTGTCAAAACAATCGCTAATATCACATTTGTTGCCATGTTCCTTCTAAGTATGTTCTTCTCTTTATTTGCTATAAAATACTTGTAGCTAAGAGTGATCTTGATATGAAATTGTAAATCGACGCGTTCTCTTTTATAGGTCTTTTAAATCCTATTAACATAAGTTTGATCGGAACCATTGTGGTTGGATGCTTTCGTAGAAATGTTTACCTTTTTAATTTCTCTTTTGTTAACGTTTACGTCATACACTGTGCAGTCATGCGTTTTAAATATAAACAATACTGCTATGATGTAAACGGACTGTGTTACAGATTAACATTATTCGCTTTGCATATTCTTTTGCCTTTGATAGATGACAGTACATGCAGTCTTAAAATTTTATGAACTTTGATATGATTAATGTAGGAAATTGCGTACACATGCAGTATTTAGGGGGAAAATACACGAGGACCCGTTCAGTAACTACTTTAGGTAACCTAACTGAAGTAGGTTATGTTTTTGTTTCTGTTCAATTTTGTTGTTGATGTCATATTTTAACATGTTAAAGTCCACAATTTGTAAAAAACAAAATTTGTATTTGTCAACTACACACTATTTTATGCTAAATATTTAAGCCCTTGCATTTTCTAAATCAAATATTTTATAAGATTTCCTATATACATATTAGAAAAATCCATTACATCACCTCTGCTGTATGGGACCAATTTTGAACCAAGGGCTGCAGATGAGTAGACAATGTTTCTTTCCAAGAATCTTAGCCAAGTAGTTTTGTAGGAGCAATTTTTTTCAATTGTTATTCAATGTAGATAGGGGTTTAATACTTAACACCCCGTCGCTGAACCAATTTGACACCAGGGCTATAATAGGGCCAGTAGAACATGTTTCATGCAAAATACCTAAGATTTTGCCCATGTAGTTTTGAAGAAGAATTTTTACGATAATTATTTTTTATGTTAAACATAATTCAACCGAGAGTGCTTAATTATAAAAATCAAGGGTAATGACGTCATGGTTTTCCGTTAATTGTATTTTTTTTAGAAGTGGTTGATAAATTTAAAATAACAATGATCATATATCAGTCTGGCTGTTGTCAAAAGTCAAGCTAAAAAATGAACCGTCTTCTCGGTTGATTTCATGTAACATTTGCTCAACGTTAAAATTTAACCCTGCTGTGTTTAAAGTTAAAAAAGGCAGTAAACAGTCAAACTGTTATGTTCCTGTATCCTAATTGCCAAATGTATCACGTCCAAATCAAATAAATTAGGCACTGTCTTTTAAAGAATGATGATGATGATAAAAATAATAATAATGAGTTAGTAAGAGACAGGAAAGAAGAAATGATGTATTTATATGCCCGAAGATATGAGATACAAGGATTGGTGCAATATTATACTGGCCACTCAAGCAACAGCATTGGCAATTTTCAATCTTCGACTATAAACGACTAAAATACTTTTTTTCAAAAGCTACGATTTTGATTTTGACAGTTTAAAATATGATCATGCTGACCAAATTGATATTATTATGCATGTTTACGGTTTTTATATTGGAGGGTTTATTTGTTTAATACAATATACAAGGGTTGATCTCGTATGCTTAGAAGTATACATACGAATGTGATCACTTACTATGTGAAATATACAATGATATGCCACATTTCTGGTCTGAGTTTCTACAACAATTGCAACCACATTCTTATCTAGGTTTCTTTTGTGTGTGGTCTTAATGTTGAATCATAAAAACATTTGTTACTGTACTGAAATATTGCAATAATTTTAAATTGTGCGCAAATATGAATAATCGATAATAATATCCATAAAACAGTCCAAAAAAGTTTTTAAGAGATTTTGAAGAGTTATCTGATGGTATTAATCATATCTTAAAATATTATGGGTAAAATAATCTAATAAGTCATACCGTTATTACTGAAAACAATCGCAATTAATTAAATTGTGTGCCTTGTTTTTTCTCCGTATTTCTCTCCAATATTTACGTGACACTTTCATGGAAAGATTAAATTACTTAATATAATGCTGAAATGTTTTCTTTCAAACATATAAATATAAACACAAAGGTTACGACGTTATCGTTCTGCACTTTAAGAAGTGTTCACTTGATGTATTTTCCACCTTTTAATTGTATTTCTTCCCGTTTGATGAAACATTAGAATAATAATGATCAGCAGTTTAAATTTGCATCTAAAAAATCAAAATATTACCATATTATTAATTATGCAATAAATAATAACAGGATTGCGATTTCATTTGTTTTCCTTTTGGTATATTTTATTATGTAAAGTCGCAGTGACACTTCAAGATCTTATGGTAACGTGCTTGCTTTACCGGTGGTGGAAGTCATCCAAGCGTGTACCCGAACAGATATTCCGACCTTTCATAAGATAGCTGGTTAGATCCTCACTTGGAAGAATAAATCATCGCAACTTTGCGAGGAATGGCATTTTTTTTTCAATGTCCATTCTTATGAAAGCAAGTTAATATTTAAAATAAATTTCTAGAAACTCTAACCGCTAAAGTAGATGTCTAGACTTAAAACAGAAAACCAACACAGACAACGTAAAAAAGAATAATGTTTTTATTTGATTTATTGAATTATGTTTATTTGATAGAAAAGATACAAGACTGTTTAAAAGTGTTTAAATTCAGGGGAATTTATTTTACAGCCTAGTATACATTCACCAATCAATGATCAAATGTCACTTTTGGAAGGTGTAAGCTCATACATTACTTTCAACTTTTTTGTTTTGTTTTTCTGCCGTAAATGTACAAACAATACATTTTTCCGTAACACCATTTTTGTAAGAAAAATGATAAATGAACGAGTCAACTATAACAATGGTTAGAAATTACACAATTAATACAATACGAAATATCAACGCATTTTAAAACCTACAAATGAGGTATACTTTAATAAACAGATACTCTCGTAAGTACACACAATCTATGTTGTTTATATTATAAAGTCCTTAACATCATGCCTGAGCTTTCTTTAGTTTCTTGGCCTTCCGGGATTCATTTTGACCGTCTTTCTGGAAATGAAAATAAAACAATCTATAAAAATAAAAGAAAAACACAACAACACTCCTCTATGGCCTTATAATATACGCTGTTTTAACCGGTAAACAAGAAGGTTTACGGCCTATAATAATTTCCAAAAACATAAAAAATATTTACGCGCGTACTTTAATAAAAAACTAGTTCAATGGCGTTATTTTTTCCTCTGACATTGTTTAGTAAATAAAATATCCAACGCTTGTGTAAACCTTTCATAGAAATTTTGTACACAATTTCAGATCGTACGCTCACTCTTTTTTTCAAGAACAATTATTCTAAATGTGGAATTCGAATATGACCCTACATTGCAAAGCTTTTTACTACAATCCGGCAAAGAATAGTTTCAATTTATTCTGAGTATTTCTTAACTATCAATTGCATATATTTCTGTTTAAAGTGCAAATTTATGGTTTAAGTATTTTAGGTCTCAGTGGAGTTCCTTTAAGGAATAACACTGCACTTTAAGATCTACAAGAAATGTTGATACATGCAATGAAAATAGCATGACTGTAAAAAAATTTATGTTCGCTTTCACCAATTTACCTTTTCCTCGGTTTCTTTACTTTATTTTCTTTCCTAGATTTATTTTAATTGTCTTTTTGGAAAATTAAAAAAAAAAATATAAAGAACTATAGAAACTCTAAGAAAAGTCGTTCCATGAAGAATACAACAAAAACAACAACAATATGCAAAGTTAGTAATATATGCGCTATTAAGATATAAACATGATATCATACATTATATTTTCGTTTTTCTAACAATATAATTCGGTCACTCTCATTTAATGACGAAAACCTACCTTTATTATGTAAATTGTTTCTGTTTACGTTGTGATATAATAGCAATGCAAAATGAATATAACGCTGATTTAATATTTCATGAAAAATAAAGCAGTTTATCTTTGGGAACACTTTTTCCTACAAGATAATATTGAACAGGACTACAATTAATAGAACAATAGTAGATAGAACATATGCTTTAAGCATATGTCTTCAAATAATAATATATCAAATATATGTGAACAAATTTTATGAAATAAAACCACAGTATATGGTTAATGCATTAAAATCACAGCGACCAACAATCATTTAGGTTTTTGTTAAAAGGCGAATCGGTTTTATAAATGTATACACTCCCAATGAAACTAAACTATTCGGCATTAATACATAGTATAAAAGCAACATAAAACTCATTAAGGAAGCCTTTTTAATACGAGTGACCTATTAATGTTAATTTGGAGACGATAGTAACATTTCTATAGCGCTTATGATAAACATCCATACATATTATTTGCTATGTTTTTTTCTTTGTGTGAAACAAAATTTCAATTTTATTGTCAAACGCGTAAAATAAATGCTTACTTTCCAGAATACGACAATATCAAATAACATTAATGTATTTTAATCATTTGGTCATCTGAGGGTGAAATTAGGTCATAAACTCTTAACTGTACTGATAACGACTTCTTATGTTTAATACGCTAGTGACCTTTCTTGTATGTACAACGTGTTTCATAATATGTGATACACTTTTAATCAAATGTTTCGTTTATGTAAGAATGTCAGTAATAATGAAAAATGTACCATATTAAAGGGGAATGCTGTCCATTTATGAAAGTGTAGTTTTTTCCTTATTTAACCTACCAATAATATTTTTTAGCTACGCTTGAAAACAGGGTCCATTTATAGCATATACTCAAAATGACGTCCAATATGGCGTCACACTATCTCCACACATTTCATGAAGTTTTCTATCACATTATTGCACATGTCATTAGTAATCTTTCTTATTTCACATCTTATGGACTGTTTAAGCTGATCTATCGTCTTTGGCTGCACTTTGTAGACTCTGTCCTTGAAATAGCCCCAAAGAAAAAAATCCAAAGGACAGATCTGGAGAGTGGGGCGGCCAAGTGCATTCCGTCTTCAGAGAGATGAATCGTTTGTGAAATGTTTTTTAAGCCATTCAAGAACTCTCTGGGCCGTGTGTGGAGCGGCACCATCTTGTTGGAACCATGTTTGTGTCATATCAACCCCTTTCCGACGGAGTGCAGGCAGAAACTTGTATTTTAGAAGAGACAAATAGCGGTCACTGTTGATTGTCTCGGTATTTCAGTCTTGATCTTGGAAAAAGAATGGCCCTGGTTACGGTGTCTCTGGTCAAGTACACTTCCATGCTGCTCAAATCTTTTAACTACTCTGCTTACTTGTAGCCTGGTCACCCTTCTATTGGCAGGGTACATTTTCCTCATTCCTCTAGTTACAGATAGGATAGAATGGTGTTCATAGAACATTTTTATGATATCTTGACACTTTTCCATGGACAACGCCATCTTGAAAATAACAGATAATAATTAATTAATAGTAAACGTTTTCCAGTATTTTACGTCGCATTCAAAATGGTAAAGTGTCTCGTTTATTTTGGTTTAAGCATTTTGTTTGTAGCTATAAAATCAGTAAAGCAACAATTATTTGAAAGTGTATCACATATTATGAAACACCCTGTATGTACATCGAAATAAATAATTAAGCAATAGCAGTGGGAAAGGAACAACAACAACAAAAGAAGAAGAAAAAATTTCCGTAACCAATGCTAGATATGTGGATTAGTTTGGATTCACTTTTATGGCTGAATGTTTTGAAAATTGCACCTTGTTATTGCACAAAACATCTGCTCAAGTATCAATTGGAGTTAAACAATTATATATTTTAAACTAAATTTAATTCAAATGTTTCAATAGATTACCTGAATAAAGCTTGAAATCGACGGCATTTTTTGCTTCAATAACTGATCTGCAAGATTTTAATATTGATCTTCAAATCGGTGCTAGGGGGCGTGAGAGATGTTGCACTTATTCATTATCTGTCATGTTCAAACTCAATTAAACCGAGTCTGCAATTCTCATGTTATTTTGTTGCGATTAATGGTTCCGAAGGATCACTTTTCCAGAATTTTAGACTTCACAACAGAAGGTGTCAAATGCCGTGTGGCAGCTGTAAAAAGTTGCCCCGTACTTCACTTCGGTGTTGTTATATTTTTCTGGTCCTTCGGGATCATTGATGCCACAACTATTAAGTACCGCTCAAGCCGGTACTTTGGGCGTGAGGGATTTTGCACTTATTCATTACCCCTCATGTACAGACTCGATCAAACCGAATCTGCAATTTTCATGTAATTTTGTTGTGATTAATGCTTTCGAGGGATCACTTTGTTTCCAGATTTTCATTTGACAATATTTACATTTATTTTAAATGTATTTTGACGTTTTACGTGTTTGCATTTTTATTGTTTTCAATGTGTTTGTCAGAATTTGAAAATGTGTTACAATCGACCTTAAAGCGTGATAGTGAAAACAAAAGCCTTGATAATATACAAGAAGTTCTAAAAATGCCATCATTCTGTCAAAATCCTGCCCTAACAGATATGGGTCTTCGGTAGTAATCTATTTTGCTCTCAAATAAGTGTGTATTATTGCAACTAATTGTCTTCTGTTGCTTTTATGATACAAACTTGCACACAAAAAGTGTGACGCCGACCCCGACATCGACGCCAAATTTATTAAATACAAGCGTAAGTAATAATAAATACTCCTTTTATAACCTTTCAATTATTATTCAGTGTTGCTATATTTTTCTGGTCCTCCGGGATCATTGATTCTAACACTTTCAAGTGCAGCTCAAGCTGGTGCTATAGGCATGGGTGATGTTGCATTTTTTATTACCTCTCATGTACAGATTCAATAAAACGAGTCTGCATTTTTTTATTTAATTTTGTTGTGATTAATGCTTCTGAGGGATCAAACTTTTTTCCAGATTTTTAATCATGTCAAATTTAAACTTCAAATTAAACCAAACCCTGATTGATCACACTGGATAGTGATATATATTTAGTTTCTATCTGATCGAATAAATGCTTGTGATACATGCATTTCCAAAAGTCATGTAGAGAACAGGTATATAATATTATAATAAATGCATTTTTATCTAATTACTGAATACTTATTATCTATTGTTTAATTGATTTTGTAATAGTCATATGTCAGTGGTAAATTATTTGATGAATTTGCTAAACGTCTAGCACTTTGAGTTGGAATATTTTCATTGTCGTATCCTCGTAAATACATTCTGATCTGCTTATATGACATTTTAGATTGTTGCATTCAAGTACGATTAAACAATTAAAAGACTTTCAACAAATCTTTAAAATGTTTGTATTTTTAAAATCGCAATGATTTAAGAAATGTTACGATTTTCTTTTCATAGTTTTTGATATTCCAAGACCTAAGACCGTCCATTTCACGTGACTGTAAGTCTACGAGGTCACAATTGATTGAATTAAGTGGGTTATTATATCTGAATGTTTATTAGCAGAGTTGTTTTTAAACAACTATCTAGATACGACGATCTTTTTAATAGCCTTCAAAATAATTTGCTATGACTATTTTCAACAATAAAGCTTTACAACTGATATTTTGCAATCATCCAAAAAGTACAAGAAAAGCTAAAGGAGCCTTCACTTCACAGGACGTTCAAAACCTCGTGGAATGAATATGTTTATCTAGCACTTACAGCGATTGGGCTTATATTGCTATCCGTTATATAATTATATTTCCTGAGAGGTATATTGATTAGCTGAATTTAATCGACCCTGACGATTTTCAAGTTTTTAATCTACTTTTATATACGGCGTTTAAGAGAAAAAACCATTTAGTAATATCTCGTCTTTTCTACTTAAAATCATGAGAAGGAAACCGTATTTCTATGTTCGCCGACCAAATGTTACAAATTTGTATCAACAATTTATTTAATGCGGCGCAATACTACGAAGAGACATTCTTTATATAAAATGTTTATATCTCGGTTCTCGTTCAATTAACGCCCATCACACTCCTTGTTGTGCCGAGTACACAACAATTCCTTGTTACATTAATAATTTGCCATGATTGTGTTGGCTAACAAAATCCAATTACATGTACCAAACATTTTAGAACACATCAGAAACAGAGTAAATTTATCTATATTCAGGTAACAACTTTCAAGCATCCTAGTCCACCATGAACACATTTTATAATGCAAATCATCAATGCTAATGAGAGCTGCATTACTGGTACTGGTACTGCAGTACGTACTGCAGCGATTTTGCAAGTACTAGTACTGATACTGAATTAATCTTACAAAATTTTGCTACTACTGGTACTGGTACTGCATTACTGTCTTAAAAAGTGGTACTGCTACTGCATTACTAGGCAGTATTTTTGGTTTTGATAAAAATAGCATCAATTTTTCTCATAAAATAAAGCTGTAAATTACATTATTTTAATTTTGTGAAAAAGTAAGTTATCAAATCTATAGATAATTTGCTGCTATATTCCTTCATAGTATTCATCAAAAAAAAAAAAAACACCAAAGACTTTAAGTAAAAATTAAATTGAGATAAACAGACTCAGTAACTCTTTACCCTAAAATATCCTTATTAAAATATTTTATTACTTTCTATGTACTAGTAAAGGAGCAAAATAATCACTAATTAATTGTTTCTATTCTAAATAATCCTATTTCAAGTGATATTGTTAGCACCATAAAAAGTTGTTATTTACTTTGGTATAAATTGAACAGAGGTGTGAAGGTGTGAAAGGCAACAAAAGACTGTTGTGTTTTAAATGAAAGATGATTGCATTGTATTACAGTTATATGTTGTAAATATTGTTTGTAAAAAGTATGTTAAAACTATAAAGTTGTAAAAATGTTATGTTAACTTTAAAGTAAATTATGATTTTATTTCTTTGCTGAATAATATTTGCAATTATTTATTTGACAATGTGTACTTATTCAAACTTTGATGCATATATAAAAGTAATGGTACTGATACTTAATTACTTCACCAAAAAAAGTACTGGTCCTGCAGTACCGAGCTAAAATCTAGTACTGGTACTGGTAATGGTACTGCATAATTTGCCAAGTACTGGTAATGGTACTTAAGTACTACACCCTTAGTACTGATGCAGCTCTGATGCTAATACATGCACATATAGTGCCTGCATATAATTGTAAAAAAACTTGGTCTCTTTTATTATCTTTAAAAAAAAATTATTATCATTATATGTGTAAATTGTATATATAATAAGGTTAGAGGAACAAAAGTTATGAAACTGTTATAGAATATACGTTTAAAGTATTGTTACTTTTTGTACATATAACATATATATCATTCAAATATTCTTTGGTATATATCAAATTATTATGTGACATTTTGAACTTTCTGTAATAAAATCTCTTCGCATCAAGATTACATTAAATGATGAAATAAAGTAGAAGGAATTCAAGTTCTATTTGATACACATTTTATTCATTTACAAACAATGATATGATTTTTTACATAAAAGTAATAGAAAGCTAGAATTCAGTCAATAGTTATAGTATCCAACCGCACATTTTCCTTTCGTATTGGTCACTGAAAAAAGTAAACATTCTTTATGACATGATGTTGTAAAAGTGGTTTAGGCTTGAGTATCCAAACTTAAGTCTCATTTATCTATTAAATTCCTAATTTGACACAAATCTGCACTCAATTTTATATTCCAGGATTTTCTCAGATTTCTTTGCAATAATATAATTGCCGATCAATTTAGTTTCTTAATAACATGAGATTAAAATATCCCTGAAAATTCTTTAAAGGAATAGCAACTAAATTTCTTATAGCTGAAACATTAAGGAGACAAGCAGACACAAATACTATTCTAAAACATAACCACATCTTAAAGATATTTAATCACACAAAAGTAGATAGTTCAGCATAAAACTCACCATTTAAACAACAAGGTATAATGACCCTCTCCAAAACCCTCCACATTTCTCACTTTTAGCACCATTACAATCATAGCTACATTCGCTGTCGGGTGCTTTCTGTACATTTCCTAAACTGTTTCCACAGAAACACTGCGAAGAATACTGCAAAAGAAACGAAACGAAACATTACTAAGAGTACTGTATACAGAAAATATTAACCCGGACTTGTTATGATATACATAAATTGAATCAAGGAATAAGATCGTATAATTTACAATAAAGCCGCAAGTAACCGTTAGTCATAGTTATTTTTCATAACTATCAAAACGGAGGGTTAAACTGTCCATAATTTAAAGAATTCTAGAAGATTATTTGAGATACGATTAAACGTTAGACAGTTAGGAACGTTAGTGAAATGTACTAATATCTATATTACCAATAGCAATTTGTATTCCTCCATTTGCAAAACTTTAAAAGGAATTTGTGTAAACTGTTTAGATTTACAATACTGATAATAGTTAATGCATTGATAACAAACCTGAGTTAGAGCATATTTTAGTCCGTGGCCTTTGCAGAATGCGAGACAAAGTTCCGTCGTCATCTTGTTGTTGCTTGTATTTTTTTCACTTAGAATTCTGGATTTAGAGTCTACATAACAGCCAAGATATCCTGTTAATGAAAAATGAAAATTTCATTCTTACAATGCATAAATGTGAAGAAGTCTTGAGGACCTATTATATGTTTAACCAAGCATGAAAATTGTCAATACTTATTCAGTAACAAGGATAAGATAAAGTACTACACTTTCTTTTCTGTGCTTTATTATTTTTTGCATGTAAAGGTTTTTCCGTGTTATTTTGTTCTTGTAAATTTTATTCATTATTTTTCATAAATTTTGTGTCTCAGAATTTATATACAAAAACAATTACTCACTGTGTGTGTTATATAAAGAAATTCTCCAAAATCCACCGCATTTCTGGCCAGAATTTCCTCCACAATTATAACTACATTCTGATTCAGGACGTTTTGCGTATGGTCTTAATTGTGAACCACAAAAACATTGGTTGCTGTACTGAAATATTACAATTTTAAATAATATTGAATTGTTTTGTTTCAACAAGCTTTCTTTTTATTCAAAGATGGGCAAGTCTAGCAAGAAAGACCTGACAATGCTGATAATATATTTGGAACACTGTATGTGACGAAAGAATTTCCACATTTTAGAATTTTACATAGAAACCAGAGTTAAATGTGATAAAATATGATTACATGTATTTTACAAGAAATATTGGTCCAAAATGTATTATTGACATTCAATTATTCTTATAAATAAGCAACGGCAAACCAAAAACTGAAAATCATTCCTGTATTTATCATTCCGTTTTTTATTATTCTGTACATTAAAAGAGTTATCTTGTCCAAAACAGATGAAAATATTTACCTCAACACCTGCGAACAACTTTTTTTCCATGCTACATCTTTGTACACATTTCTCGACCGTCATACTGCCTGATGTCATTGTACCTTCTAAAATCCTTGTCGAATTGTCTTGGAAACAACCGATATAACCAGTGCCAGCTATGTGTAAGAAATAAAAAACATAATCAGGGTAACACTACACAAATTGCTTCACGTTTAAATTAACATTTATTTGTACTGTTACGGTTTCTTTTCTAGTCATTGATATTCTTTGAAATTTTACTTAAGATTTCATACCATTAACATACATTATTATTTTGAAAAAGTAAGTTTCACCGACTCAGCAATTTAACTATTCGCACATTGAAATCAAAATTAAATGAAGAAGCCTTGTAAAGCAGTCAATTTAATGCACACATGTATGTAATGCGTATCCATACAGGTGATTATTGGGATAATTTGTATTCTCGATTCGCCAACACATAAAAAAAGAAATGTGATTAAAACTTGCTTACATATGAGCTTATTCGAAAAGTTTCAAAAGAAGTATACTCAGTTCGTGACAAAAACAATGTCCAATCTTTGTGAATTAAAACAATATATAACAGTGCACAATGAGTTATAAGTGTACTACATTGTATACAGTCTTAAAGAAAATATGTTTGTTTAGTTTTTAGGTTTATTTGATGTTGTTTTTCAGTTATTATTAATAAATTACAGCTACAAAAGTCTTACCTTTGGTTGCTGAAACAAATAAGGTCAAAACAATCGCTAATATCATACTTTTTGCCATGTTCCTTCTAATTAAGTATGTTCTCCTTTTTTTGCTTTGAAATACTTGTAGCTAAGAGTGTTCTTGCTATGAAATTGTAAATCGACGCGTCCTCTTTTATAGGTCTTTTAAATCCTGTTAACATAAGTTTGATCGGAACCATTGTGTTTGGACGCTTTCGTAGAAATGTTTACCTTTTTTATTTTATCTTTTGTTAACGTTTACGTCATACACTGTGCGCTCACGCGTTTGAAATATAAACAAAACTGCTATGATGTAAACTTGCGTTGTTACAAGTACACTTTATTCGCTTTGCGTATTCTGTTGTCTTTGATAGATGACAGTACATGAAGTCTTAAAATTTATGAACTTCGATATGATTAATGTCGGGAATTGCGTATGTATGCAGTATTTAGGGGAAAAATACTCGCGGACCCGTTTAGTAATTACTTGGAAGAACATGCGTTGCAATTTTACATAGACTTACTGGAATAATTACAAAACATGAGAATATATTAAGGAGTTCAGCAAAATAAGCCTACATTTGAAAGTATATGAAAGAGTAATACTTGACAGCTTGTACTTGTTAATATTTGCATGATGTTATATATAAAATAACTTGACTCACTTCGATTCCTAGCAATATTTTCTAAAGATTTTGTTTACGTTGTCTCTCCTTTTAAATTTAACAAAACATTTTCGGTGGTAACAGATAAAAGTTGCCCAAGGAGCTGAGCCGTTTTAGATGACCAATGACTTTCACCTTAGAAGCGCACAGTGAACTTTAAAAAATAATGTAAAACAAGTAAATAATCATTAGCAACCACTTTCCTGTATTCTCAGAATGTCCATTTATTATAAAGCATTCACGAATGAATGACAAAAATATGATTGGACATACTCATCCAATGCATACATTATTTTGAAATCCAACTACAACATCAACAATCACAATATGCAAAGTTAATAATATATGCGCTAATAAGATGTAAACAGGGCCATATATCAAATTAACGTTTTACAACAATATAATTCGGTTAATAGCACTTAATGGCGAAAACCTACCTTTATTATGTTAATTGTTTCCGTTAACATTGTGATTTGTAGCACAAAAATGTATTTTAATGCTGAATTGTATGGTGGCAGATTTGCGTCTCGTATTTTCGCCCGCGACCCTGCTTAGCGAAAAATCGAGAATTAACAAGTTCAAATGGCGAGGGCGTGGAGCAAAAACACGTTTATTATATTATCGTAAGCGTGGGCGAAGTTTAATAAATAACCTTCGTCCGACAGGGGCGCGGAGCGAGATTTAAGAAATAAAACGGCGGGGGCGCGGAACAAAAACACGCTAATTAGCTTTGCGCGGGGCGAAGATAAGTTGATAAAACATTCGCCCCCTTTGGGCGACGTTTTATTTATAACCCTCTTTTTAACTTCATAATTTTCGACTTTTGGCTTGATGGTGTCGCGGGGCGAAAACACGTATGGCACAAAGCAGCCACCATAGCTTGATAATTGATGAAATAGTAACTTACAGTTTATCACTAAGATACAAGATAACAATGAACGGGACTATAGTTAAAAGAAAAAATAGTAGATAGAACATCTGCTATTAGCATATATCTTTCTTATGATAATATATTTAATGTATGTGAAAAAAACTTTCATTAATCCTCGTATGTTCTTGAAATAAAACCACAGTATATACTTAATACATTAAAACCACAGCGACCACAATCATTTAAAGGTTGATAAATTGGAATCGGTTAAACAATGAAACTTAACTATTCAGCATTTATACCATAGTAAAACAGCAAAACATAAAACTCATTAAGGAAGCCTTTTTAACAGATTACGAGTGACATATTTATGTTTTATTTGGAGACGATAGTTAAAAGTGATCTTCCAAATTTACATCTCTATAGCGCTTATATTAAACTTTCATACATATTATTTACTGTGTTTACTTGTTCTTTCTTTTTGTGAAATAAAAAATTTGACAAACGCGTAAATTGAATGTTTACTTCCCCGAATACGAGCGATGGCCTAGTGGTAAAGATGCCTCTAAACCCAGAGATCATGGGTTCGAGCCCAATTCGGGTAACGACCATGTTTCTTCATATGACACCAGCACTGGTTGGTTTCAGGAAGCGGGCTCAAAAGTGATATTATATAAGTTGCCCGAATGAAGCGTGAAATCGACGGAAGCATTTTATTGCTTCAATAACTACTCTTATTAGAAGAGTTGATCATACTGCAAGATTTTAATTTTAAACTTCAAGCCGGTGCTAGGGGGCGTGAGGGATGTTGCACTTATTCAATATCCCTCATATACAGACTTAATCAAACCGAGTCTGTAATTTTCATGTAATTTTGTTGTGAATTATGCTTCCAGATTTTTATACTTCACAACAGTAGGTGTCAAGTGTCGTATGGCAGCTGAAAAAAGTTGTCCCGTACTTCACAACAGTTTAGTTATATTTTTCTGGTCATTCGTGATCATTGTTGCCAGCACTATTAAGTGTTGAGAATTAAGTACTTCTAAAGCCGGTACTAGAGGGCGTGTTAGATGTTGCACTTATTCATTATCGCTCATGTACAGACTCAATCAAACCGAGTTTGCAATTTTCATATAATGTTGTTGTGATTAATGCTTCAGAGGGATCACTTTGTTTCCATATTTTATTGTAATGTTTATTGAAATTACGAAAGAAAGAGGAACTCAAAACATATAAACTCTTTGAAATTATTTTTTTTTATTTTCTTATATTAGTAACGAAAATGCTCCGTTGGATTATACCATTCCGAGAAATCACTTTGTTTCCAGATTTTCATTTGAGATTATTGACATTTATTTGAAATGTATTTTTACGTGTTACGTGTTTGCATTTTTATTGTTTTCAATGTGTTTGTCAGAAGTTGAAAATCAGTGACAATCGACCTTAGCGCGTGATAGTGAAACAAAAGTATTAATAATGTACAAAAATTGGTATAAATGCCAGAATTCTGTCAAAAGCTTGTCCGTAAGAGCTATGGGCGTTCAATAGTATTATGCTCTTAATGATTGTGTGCTATTTCAACTAATTCTTTTCAGTTGTTTTTGTGATAGAAACTTGCACGCAAAAAGTGTGACGCCGATTCCGACGCCTGAAAAACAAGTGCAAGTAATACTAAATACTGTTTTAATAACCTTTCAATTATTAATCTTGTTGTGTAAATTATAAATTTTACCAAAACCTGATTGATCTAACTGGATAGTTATAGATTTAGTTTCTTTCTGGTCGGATCAGTGCTTGTGATACATGGATAAGAAAAAATCATATATAAAATATGAACACATGTACATAATAAATGTAGTTTTTTTCTATATCTTGAAAAAAACCACAAACAAACGACAACAAACACAACATTATTATTTATTGTTTAATTGATTTTGATATAGCCATATGTCAGTGGTAATTATTTGATAAACCTGTGGTAGGTGTTGGAATATTTTTATTGACGTAGCCTTGTAAAAATATTCTGAAAATCTACTTATATGACATATGTGGCTTGTCGCATCAAAGCACGATTAAACAATATAATTACTTTCAACAAATCTTTGAAATGTGTGTATTTTTATAAATGCAATGAACAAAGAAATGTTACGATTTTCACTTTTCATAGTCTGTGATATTCTAAGACTGTCCATTACACGTGGCTAAAAGTTTATGAGGTCACAATTGATTGAATTAGGTGGGTTATATAACTATTTGTTTATTTAGCAGAGTTGGTTCTTCTTCAATCTGACCTCATTTAAACAACTATTTAGATACGATGATCTTTTAAACAGCCTTCACTTCAAAATAATTTGCTATAACTGTTTTCAACAATGAAGCTTTACAATTGATATTTTGCAATCATCCAAAAAGTACAATAAAAGCTAAAGGAGCATTGACATCACAGGACATTCCCAACATCGTGGAGAGAATCAGTTTATCTAGCACTTTTGGATGGTATATTGCCATCTGCTTTATAATTATATTTCCTGAGCGGCATTTTGATTTATTGAATTAAAAGATCACGTAACTCATTTTTTATGGTTTTATATAATAAATATGATACTCAACTGAAGATTTATCAATATTGTAAGTTCAACAAAAATGCATTATTTGTAAAGATATTACCGAATTTACATTTCATGTCAATATAGGGAGGTAATTAAAAATTATTTCCGATAAAGTCATATCCAAATTTTTCAGTAAAAAATGAATGCATGTATTTTAAAGATTACTTATAACGCGTATAAATATTTGCAGTATAAATTTAACATATTTTTGGATGTTTGGAAATTGTTTTAGAAAAATAATGATATACATATATAAAATTTTACTTATGTGATGCTACATCCTTAAATACAAACATACAAGATCTTTAATGGACACTGATGAATTTCAAGTTTAATACGACATTAAAGAGTAAAAAATTAAGTAATATTTCTTCTTTTCTAGAAGGGAATCGTATTTAGATATTCGCTGACCAAATGTCACGAATTTGTATCAACAATAATTGTAATACGGCGCAATATGACGTATAGACATTCATAACATCTGGGTTATATATTAATTTTTTCTTCTAAAATTCAAGTGCCTCATGATGGTTGTTAACAACAGTTTTAGAATTGTAATCATCTTAACTTAGACTGCCTTATCACACTTCATTCCACGGTAAAAAAAATAGCAATTAATCTCGGATAATGCCTAAAATACATCAATACATTATATAGCTGATATTGGTGAATATTTTTTTAACAGTTTTGAATATCATAACACTTAATGTAACGTTAATAGAATAATTAAGTTAAAAAGGGTATACAAAAGGAGGTAGTAAAATCGATAAATTATGTTACAGAAAGATGGCGTTTAAAACATGTATCGCTGTTACGCGCTGTAATGCTATAATGTATATATTTTAAACATTGGTTTCTTTTATTACAAGAAATGTATTTTTAATTTTCATTATCTGTGCAAATTGTCTATATAATAAGGTAAGAGGAACTATTATAGGAATATATGTTTAAATTATGGTCACTTTTTGTACATGTATATGTATCATTCAATGTCCTTTGGTATATATAGAAATATTATATTAAATTTGGAGCCACTGTAATGAAATATCTCCACTGAAAAATAACATTAAAGAAGAAATAATGGACAAGAAATTCAATTTCTTTTTGTAAGACATTTTATTTATTTACAAACAAATATGTTGTACATAAAAGTAATAGAAATGAAAGTCAATAGGCATAATATCCAACCGCAGATTTCCTTCTCGTATGGGTGCACTGAAAAGAGAAACATTCTTTATTACATGGTGTTGCAAGGGTTATTTAGGCTTCAGAATTAAAATTTAAGTGTTGTGCAATCTTTTAAATTTCTAACATCAAACATACTCCCATCGAACGCACGGGTTTGATCTTAACTTTCTTTGCAATTATATAACAGCCGATAAATATATTTGTTAAAATACGATATTTAAATATTGTATGATTGAACTATCATTGTGCATAAGAAAGTAGCGACTGAATTGCTTATAGCTAATTTAGAAGACAAGTAGACTTGAAACCTATTCTCAAACCTAAGCATATCAACATTAAACTTACCATTTAAACAACAAGGTATAATGACCCTCTCCAAAACCCTCCACATTTCTCACTTTTAGCACCTTGGCAATCATAGCTACATTCGCTGTCGGGTGCTTTCTGTACATTCCCTAAACTGTTTCCACAGAAACACTGCGAAGAATACTGCAAAAGAAAAAAAGCGAAACATTACTAAAAGTACTGCACATAGAAAAAATAACCCGGAATTTTCATGATATATAAAAAGGAATTAATGAATTAATTCATATAATTTACAATAAAGCAACACATTACACTGTCAGTCATAGTTATTTTTAATAAATATCAAAACAGAGGGTTATACATTTCCATAAAATAAAGAATTCTAGAACATTATTCTATAAACGTTTAAACGTTAAAACATATATATTACCAATAGCAATTTGTGTTCCTCTATTTGCAAAACTTAAAAGGAGTTTGTGTTTACGATACCGATAATAGTTAATGCATTGATAACAAACCTGAGTTAGTGCATATTTTAGTCCATGACCTTTGCAGAATGCAAGACAAAGTTCCGTCGTCATCTTGTTGTTGCTTGTATTTTTTTCACTAAGGATTCTGGATTTAGAGTCTACATAACAGCCCATATATCCTGTTAATGAAAAATTTTAAATTTCAGTCTTACAATATATAAATGTGAAGAAGTCTTCACGACCTCGTATATCTTTAACTCGCATGAAAAATGTTCAATGTTTATTCAATAACAAGGTTATGTTAAAGTGCTAGTCTTTATTTTCTGTGCCTCGTTATTATTTTTTGTATAACAAAAGTTTTAGGTGTAAATTTTATTCATTATTTTTCATACGAGTTGTTTCTCAGAATTTATAAAAAGAAATATAATTACTTACTGTGCGTGTTATATAGCGAAATTCTCCAAAATCCACCGCATTTCTGGCCAGAATTTCCTCCACAATTAAAACTACATTCTGAATCAGGACGTTTTGCATATGGTCTTAATTGTGAACCACAAAAACATTGGTTGCTGTACTGAAATTTTAGATGATATTAAATTGAAATGTTTCAACTGGCTTTATTTTTGTTTTGACTCTCATCTAAAAATGCACAAGTTACTGTACGTGCCAAGAGTATCTTGTCTTACAAGTAAGCGTTACCAATGCTGATAATAATTTGGAAAACTGTATGTGACGAAAGAAATTCCACATTTTAGAATTTTACATAGAAACCAGAGTTAAATGGGATAAAATATGACTATTTTACAAGAAATATTGTTCCAAAATGTATCATAGACATTTAAATTTTTCTTATAAATGAGCAACGGCAACCAAGAACTGAATAAATGAATGTAAATGGTATATTTTTGATTCAGTTTTTATCATTCTGTATATTAAAGAGGTTACCTTGTCAAAAACAGATAAAAATATTTACCTCAACACCCGCGAACAACTTTCTTTCCATGCTACATCTTTGTACACATTTCTCGACAGTCATACTGCCTGAAGTCATTGTACCTTCTAAAATCCTTGTCGAATTGTCTTGGAAACAACCGATATAACCAGTGCCAGCTAAAATTTAAATGCAAGAATTAAATGAAAATTAAATTAAATTTACATTCACGTTTAAATTAACGTTTATATTTATTCATTTATAACATCATTTATATTTTACTTAAAATTTCATTCCATGTAAATACATTGAAAAAGTAAGTTTCATCTAATCGTTTTACCGACTCAGCAATTTTAGTATCTAAACTTTGAAATCAAATTCTGAATGATGAATAAAATGAAGAAAACTCGTAAAGCAAAATCAATTTATTTGCAACAGATACGCAATGAGTTGTTATGTAGATTATTACGGAGATAATTTGTATTCTCGATTCTTCAACAGAAAGAAGAAAAGAAATGCTTACATACGAGCTAATTCGAACAGTTAGTTCCAAAAAAAGTATATTCAATGCGTGACAAAAAACAATGTCCAATCTTTGTAAATTAAAACAATTATACAATAGTGCATATTAAGTTAATTTTCTGTTTAAATGATAACTTCTAATCCTTTTATAAAGTTGTGAAGAAAATACATGTTGTTTATTTTTAGTTATTTGATGTTGTTTTTCAGTTATGATTAATAAATTACTGTTACAAATGTCTTACCTTTGGTTGCTGAAACAAATACGGTCAAAACAATCGCTAATATCATATTTGTTGCCATGTTTCTTCTAAGCATGTTCTCTTTTTTGCAATGAAATACTTGTTGCTAAGTGTAATCTTGATATGATATTGTAAATCGACGAGTCCTCTTTTATAGGTCTTTTAAATCCTGTTAACATAAGTTTGATCGGAACCATTGTGGTTGGACGCTTTCATAGAAATGTTTATCTTTTTAATTTCTCTTTTGTTAACGTTTACGTCATACACAGTGCACTCATGCGTTTAAAATATAAACAATATACTACTATGCTGTACACTTTCGTCGTTACAAGTAAACTTTACTAGCTTTGCGTATTCTTTTGTCTTTGATAGATGACAGTAAATGTAGTCATAAAATTTTATGAACTTTGATAAGATTTATGTAGGGAATTGCGTACGCATGCAGTATTTAAGGAAAAATACACGCGGGCCCGTTTAGTTATTACTTGGAAGAACATGCGTTGTAATTTTACGTAGACTAACAGGAATAATGAAAAACATGAAAACATATGAAGGGTTCAGCAATATATATATAAGCATAAATTTGAAAGTATAGGGGAAAACGTTATACTTGACAGCCTGTACTTGTTAATATTTACATAATGCTATTTACAAAATAAGTTGACTCACTGCAATTCCTAGCAGTATTGTGTTCAGATTTTGTTTACCTTGATCCGTCCTTTTAAATTAAACAAACACTTTTTGGTGGAAACAGATAAAAGTTGCCCCAGGAGCTAAGCTCATTAGATAACCGATGACTTTCATCTTAGAAACGCATGATGAACCATAAAAATAATGTAAAAAAAGTAAATAAATATTTGCAAGCATGTTCCAGTATTCTCAGAATGCCCATTTATTATGAAAGCATTCACGATTGAATAACAGACATATGACCAGACAGAATCATCCAATGCATATATTATTTTGAAATCCAAAAGTAACCTTGACATTTCTAGCTATCCACCTGACGTTTACGTGTTTCAAGTTATCTAAATGGGCCTGAAATGTATGCCTAGGTATTTTTAAATTCATCCATATATGACAAAAACACAAATAAATAAATAGATTAAAAAATAAATAAGACAATACTCAAAAGTATTAACTGAAGTAGGTTATATTTTGGTTTCTTTTCAAATGGTGTTTGCGATAATGCAGTAGTGTTTAGCCAATTTGGTTGTCGATGTCATACTTTAGCATGTAAAGTGCAAGACAATGTGCAGATGTATCTATATAATGTTTTAATACAAAGGTCATAGTATGATAATTTATGAAAGTGTTAAATACGACCTCAAGGCCATGATTTAAAAAAGAAACTTATGTAGCTGTCCACTAGACAATATTTCATGCTAAATGTTTAAGCTCTTGCATTTTCTAAATCAAAGATTTTATAAGTTTTCCTATATACTGATTAGGAAAACCCATGACATCACCTCTGCTGACTGGGACCAATTTTGAACCCATTGCTATATTTTGAACAATCTTAGTAAATGAATTCACAATGTTTTATGCCAAATATCTTAGCTCTAGGCAAAGTATTTGTGTAGTAGATTTTTTTTTCCAATTGTAATTCAATTGTATAGGGATCTAACCCATAACGCCCCGTCGCAGAACCAATTTAACACCAGGGCTTTAAAAGGGCCACATTCAAAATATCTAAAATGTTGCCATTTTTTTTATTTAAAACAGAATTTTTACACATAATTCAATTGAGCAAGGTTTAGGGTAATGACGTCATCATTTTCCGTTAATTGTATTATTTTTTGTAGAAGTGGTTAACAATAACATATATCAGTCTAGCTGTTGTCAAAAGTCAAGCTAAAAAATAAACCGTCTTTCTTCTCGGTTGATTTCATGTAATATTTGCTAAACGTTAACATTTAACCCTGCTGTGTTTAAAGTTTTATATACTTATGTTTGTTTAATATACTTTATATATATTATGGAAAGCCACCAAAAATAAGGCAGTAAACAGTCAAACTGTGATGTTCTTTTACCCTAATTGCCAAATGTATTAAATAAATTTGGCACTTTCTTTTTAAGAATGATGATGATATAATAATATGGAGTTAGTAAGAAGAAGGAAAGAAGAAATGGTGTATTTATAGGATACAAGAATTGGTGCAACATTGCACTGGTCCCTCAAGCAACAGCATTGGCAATTTTCAATCTTCGACTAAATTCATTAAAGAATTTGAATATTGGGACAATTTCATGGGCTATAATACACTTTCAACCACTAAGTAAACGTTTATTCGCACTGTAACAGGTGATCCTTTTATATTCATTTTTACGATGAATCTAACTACGATAATAATAATCCAGTATTTTCCCCATTGTTTATCTAATTCTGCAAATTACTGGAGTAAATATCTGAACCGCGAATTATTATCAAGTTTTAAATGATGAATGAAAAACAACGCGAGTACAATGACAGATACAAACGTTTTCTTGCAGATGATGTAAAAGGGAAGTGTGTTCACTCTCTTCTTATACAAAAATGAATTAAAACAACCCTCATTCCCATACGAGTAAATTTCTGTTGTTGATGAAAACAATTATTTTTAAGTTTAGCACTTTTTTTATAATAAGGTTTGTTGAACTTTTTTTATTTATTATAGTACTGCAGATTTAAAACTTTTGAAGTTGTTTTAAAAATCATGCAATACTTCATTCTTTCGATAAAACAGTCCGAGAAGAAGAGTTTTTAAGATATTTTGAAGAGTAACTTGATGGTATTAATCATGTCTTAAAATATTATGGTATAATAATCTAATACGTCATATCGTTATTACTTAAAACAATCGCAAATGTTAAATTGTGTGCCCTATATCTCTCAACGATTAAATTACTTATTATCTTGCTGAAATGCTTTCTTTCAAACATATAAATATAAACACAAACGTTACGACGTTATCGATCTGCACTTTTAGAAGTGTTTGGTTGGTGTATTTTTCCACCTTTTAATTGTATTCTTCCCGTTTGATGAATAATATGACTAGCAGTTTGAATTTACATCCAAAAAATCAAAATATTACCATATTATCAATTTTGCAATGAATAATAGGGTTTCTTAATCGGACAAAAATCATAATCGATCATCGACAATAATCGAACAACCTTTTTCGATCAATCATCGATTATATAATCGAAACATTTATGATAACAAAGTAAATATGTACAATGCACATATCTTGCTTTAATATTTATAAGAATTCCATTAATATTCTATATTTTGTGTAACTACCACTTAAATTAATCAACTGAAATAAACTAGATACTCATGCTTATGTTCATCCTTGAGTAAAATATTTTTATCAAATAAATTCATTATATCTATGAAATTATTATGTCTCAATTCCAATACAGGAATGAATAAGCTATGTTTGGGAACAAGAGAAGTTGGTCATTAATAAAAATGCCAGGCTTTTTAATGACACTATATATGTATATTGTTGCCATTTTTAGTTTACAGTAGTGTGTAGAATAATTTTATACATATCTTCTTTGTTTGAAGTCAAAACATGTTTATTTCATATTTACAAAAAGACTGTGTAGCAATTTTCTAATTTCGAATTTGAGCATAGTATGTCTGTATACTAGAATGCCTCACTGTCAACTATTAACCTAATGGTCACTAGTATGCTTTCATATTCATTTGAATGAAAATTATTGGGTAAATCAAAGCTGGCTTTAATTTAAAGTGTTGTTATAATACAGTGAGTCACTTAAGTAACAGTAAGAAGATAAATAACCGATGATCGATTATTGAACTTTGTATTCGATCATCGCTAATCGGTCCTATAAACGATCAATTATCGATTATACTCGATCATCGTTTAATCCCTAATGAATAATTATACCGGATTACGATTTAATTGTTTCTTTTGGTGGATTTAAGGTCGCATTGACACTCAAGATCTTACGGTAACGTGCTAGCTTTACCGGTGGCGGAAGTCTAACAAGCGTATACCCGAACAGATATTCCGACCTTCCAAAAGACCAAAGGACTGCTGGTTAGATCCTCACATGGAAGAATTAATCATCGCAACTTTGTATGAGGAATAGCAATATTTTTTTTTAATGTGCATATTTAAGTAAATATTTAAAATTAGATTTCTAGAAACTCTAACCTCTAAAGTAGTAGTGTAGACTTAAAACAGAAAACCAACACATACAACGTAAAAAGGTATAACATTTTAATTTGATTTATTGAAATATGTTTATTCGATATAAGAGATACATGTTTAAAGGTGTTTAAATTCAGGCAAATTTATAGTCTAGCATTTTACAGCCTTGTATACATTCACCAATCTATGATCAAATGTCACTTATGGAAGGTGTCAGATGATACATTATTTTCATTTTGTTTTTTACTTTGTTTTTCTGTCGTAGATGTACAAACAATACATTTTTCGCAACACCTGTCTTGTAAGAAGAATGATAAACGAACGAGTCAACTATAACAAGGGTTAGAAATTACACAATTAATGTGATACGAAATATCACCGCACTTAAAAACCTACAAATGAAGTCTACTTTAATAAACAAATAATCTCGTAAGTACACACAATCTATGTTGTTTATTGTATTAAGTCCTTAACATCATGCCTCAGCTTTCTTTAGTTTCTTGGCCTTCCGGGATTCATTTTGACCGTCTTTCTGGAAATGAAAATAAAAAAATCTATAAAAATAAAAGAAAAACACAACAACACTCCCCTTTGGCCTTATAATATACGCTGTTTTAAACGGTAAACATGAAGGTTTACGACCTATAAACATTTCCAAAAACATAAAAAATATTTACGCGCGTACTTGAATAAAAAAACTAGTTCAATGACGTTATTTTTTCCGCTAACGGTACGTTGTTAAGTAAATAAAATATCCAACGCTTGTGTAAACATTTCATATAAACAATTTACAATTAATCACAAAGGGCACTAACTTTATAAAGATTTGCTGATAAATTTCTTCGTTTTATGAATATAATCAGAACTAGACTTAAAAGGAGAAAAGAGTCACGTTGAATTGCTGTAAAACTGAATATATGCATTTATAATTAAACAACATTTCATTACAGGTAATAATAAAATCATTTCGGTCAATTGCAATAACAAAACAAGGTGAAGTATAGAATGGTTATAGTCATAAATGTATAATAACCAACATATGCATAATTCTAAAGAAAATGGTTTAAATGTATGTGAGTAAAAGTGCTTTAAAACAGTTAGATGTTTTCAAAATATTGCTATTCATTTACATTAATACAAAAAAGATATACCTTCGTTGCTTTTGGTCTCTTGGTAGCCTTTTTTTCTTTTTGCAATTTCCCATCCTTTCCAGTTGTAGCCTTTCCCGAATTTGAAGGTACACAACCCGTACTTGCAGTAACAGATTTCTTAAAGAGTGGAACTGTCTTACTGAATGTTGGTCTGTTGAGTGGAGTGAGTGCTGAAGCATTATTTACGGAAGAGGACATTGGTGTTGAAACGGGTGTATTTAAAGGAAGTCCTTGCCTTTCAACAGACGTTAGATGGCCTTGAACAGAAGGTCTACTTGGAGTGTGTGAAATAAATGCTTTGTTAACAGTAGATTTAGATTTCTGTTGAGAAATACAGCCTGTTGATGATTTCTTCTGCGGATGAAACACTGGTACAATTTTCTGTGCAACCACTGGTTTAGCAGATTCAATTAATGGCAAAAGTTTTTTGGGTTTGAATTGTGGAATCAATTTGTGTGAACCCGTTTCTTGCTTATTCATTAGACTAGAACTTGTTGTTGGAGTGTATGCTGATAAATGCACAGAGCTGTTTATTCCAACTTTTGAAGCATTTTCTGGGGTTCTGATAAATCTTTCCTTATTTTGACTACCTGATTGCAAAGCCACAGAAATTGCTGACATCTCATTGTTACTATTAATACTGCTCTTATCTGAATCAGGATGTTCTTTTGTAATTGGTCTGATATTTTCAGATAAAATATTTCGACTGAATTGTGCTTCTTCTTTACTATTTGCAATGCATCTAAAAGACTGATTACTGATACGTTCCTGATTGTTAGGAGTAACACTTTTATCCAATGTCTTTGAACGGTCAGAAAATTCCTGAGATATATTCTTGGTGGATATGACTGAAACTGTTTCTTTCCGTCCATTTAAGCTCTGTGAACAGTTCGTAGGGTTGGGAATAGATGTGTTGTTTGACGATGCCATCATTTTCACCATCTCATCTTTTGTTCTATACACAGTAGGTCGAGAAGAACTCATCTTATTTGTTAAGTTTGGATGATCTTTTATTGTATTCTAGAATAGAATTAAATATTAAATCAATATTTACTGGGAACATGGGGTATTACATAGAGGATAATGAATGAGTGTAAATTTTACCATTTAATACTAAAATTATTGAACAAGTTGAATAATATCATAATATGCGAGACTCTGACAAGCCTAATATTGTTTTATTCGACGAGTTCAATAAAAGAATTGAATCTACACGAATGTATTTTTCTATTTATCACATGTTCAAAATAAGAACGGTTTAAAGTCATATAACACGTAATGTACACGATATTTAACATTGTCTCTGACTTTATATTATCTTAGCCTCAGAAACGATTTTTTTTCAATCTTTAGAATTTGTTACAGGGTAATCTTGTTTTATAATGTTTAAATAACGGTTTAAGAACATTATAGAAGCCTATGACCTGAAGAAAATTGTGCATCTAAAATTATCTGTCATAAAAGTAGCAAAATGTAAGCATGGTGGTATTTTGACATCCATACAAAAAACTAATTCTATATCTTTTCACTAATAGCCAACAAGAGCTGTCGGTAGGACAGCAACGCTCGACTATTCTTAGTGCTTGATAGTAAAAAAAAATTGCTTGATACAATTACCTCCTCCTGTTTACAGGTTGGGGTAATGATGGTGAACAAGTGTGCAAAGTTTCAAAGCCATATGTCAATGGACTTTGAAAATATTTGAACTATTACAAAAACTTTAACGTAAATTCTAAGTCGAAAAAGGGGCATAATTCTGTCAAAATGCTTGATACAGTTACCTCCTCCTGTTTACAGGTCGGGGTCATGATGGTGAACAAGTGTGCAAAGTTTCAAAGCCATATGTCAATGGACTTTGAAAATATTTGAACTATTACAAAAACTATAACGTAAATTCTAAGTCGAAAAAGGGGCATAATTCTGTCAAAATTCTTGATACAGTTACCTCCTCCTGTCTACAGGTTGGGGTCATGATGGTGAACAAGTATGCAAAGGTTCAAAGCCATATGTCAATGGACTTTGAAAATATTTGAACTATTACAAAAACTTTAACGTAAATTCTAAGTCGAAAAAGGGGCATAATTCTGTCAAAATTCTTGATACAGTTACCTCCTCCTGTCTACAGGTTAGGGTCATGATGGTGAACAAGTGTGCAAAGTTTCAAAGCCATATGTCAATGGACTTTGAAAATATTTGAACTATTACAAAAACTTTAACGTAAATTCTAAGTCGAAAAAGGGGCATAATTCTGTCAAAATGCTTGATACAGTTACCTCCTCCTGTTTACAGGTCGGGGTCATGATGGTGAACAAGTGTGCAAAGTTTCAAAGCCATATGTCAATGGACTTTGAAAATATTTGAACTATTACAAAAACTTTAACGTAAATTCTAAGTCGAAAAAGGGGCATAATTCTGTCAAAATGCTTGATACAGTTACCTCCTCCTGTCTACAGGTTGGGGTCATGATGGTGAACAAGTGTGCCAAGTTTCAAAGCCATATGTCAATGGACTTTGAAAATATTTGAACTATTACAAAAACTTTAACATAAGTGGTTACGCCGACGCGGACACCAACGCCGACGCCGACGCTCGGGTGACAACAATAGCTCTACTTATTCTTATCGAATAGTCGAGCTAAAAAGCAACAGAAGCAAAAGCTGGTCCATGTGAACTGTCCAATGAGTTAACTTTTCGTAAACTGTACATAGTAGTTCACCAAAAATAAAATATTTTGAAAAATGAAAATGAAAGCATTTCCATTTCTGGGGAATCTTTGCTTAACACAAAGAATATCATTTCAACCTTTGTTAATCTACTTTGAATGCCAGTCTCTAATAAGACGGATAACGTACCTCAATTTCTTTTTTTGATTTGAATTAATTTAGTAAAATGAACTTGATATGTTTAAGCTTGCAAACTTACAAGCTTTTTAATTTTCAACACATATAAATAAATTTCTACATCTTTAATTATTAATCTATATTTTTTTTAATTTGGAAAGTACTATGAAACCTGGCCACTGGGAAGAAGATCCGTCACAGTAAACTTGGCTTTTGACTGAAGTTTGATTGGGCAACCACACACAGTTGGAAATTTACTCTGTATTTCTAACATAAATGATCTCAGGATTGGCTTTGGGTCTACTCTTGCCACTTTCTGCAACTCTCTTCCTCTTAGACAAACTTCAGGGTATGTTCTCAAAGTTAAGGAAATGTATTCACAAATGTCTTTTGTTCAACTTTTCGTGTGATAAAACTCATTGAGAATGGGTAAGAAAGAATGTATATACAAAGTCATATGTTTAAAGTAAAAATAACTACATGCAATTTTGTTTAAGATTAACTTGAAAGTCCCAATGTAATTAACCAACCAGATTTGGACTGTAAAACCTCATCCAGTTTACTCAACTCTTGCTGCTTCACATCTGTTAGGAAACAATTATATATGGTCAAACTAGCATGAAATGATATAATTAACTTACAAACAAATAAAAGCTAGACTCTATTTAAGTATGTACTAAGTTTTACTTTTACACATATTGAAACAGAAAGGATATGTAAACAGTTTTCCACCTTGAGGACCAAATCTGATTTGGTAAAAGTTAATATCATCTTCACTCTCTGGAAGTCTGTACCCATACTAGAAATAAACAAAGTGAAAAGAGACTCTTTAATTATCTAAAATGATCAATTTAGATGGAAATATTTAATATGTAGAAAAGTAAAATTTTGCAAAGGCTAGATATTTTAAATCATGTGTTTTATATCATTATGTGGCAATGTTTCCATTTTAAAATAATTCAAAAAGATTTCCAACTTTTTATTACCTATTTACAAATGTTGGACACCATATGGATTTACTGGTAGATTATGACACATGCTAATAGTATGTAGAATAGTTTGTCTACAGTGTATTTATATTATGAATAATTTTATCATTGCAACATTAAAATTCAATTAGATCAAAAGGAGCGAGTTTTCAATGTGCTTGCCATAATCTGATTTATAGAAGAACAAAAAAGCAGCAGGAGACAAATTGAAAACTTGGTCACATTTAAAGTTAACCTTTATCCTATGCAGTTATCTTGATTCATTTGAACTAAATATAATAATACAATTTATACTGTCTTAAATGGTAAACAACTCATTAGACACAACCATGTTTTGGTTCAAAGATGTATTTCAAGATCAGATGAATAGTCTCCCTTTAATTTTAAATACTTATAAGATTGTTTTGTTTATTTAGAAGTGCCATCTTTAAGCCTAGAATTAGGAAAATCTTTGAATTTTCACATTATCTCAATATATAAAAGGCATTTTTTTATTTATTAAGTCCCTGACATTGATTTTGTTAATGTATATCTTGGCTATTGCCTCATACTTGTTTTTATTTTTCTGAATATTGAAAATAAAGAGCAGAAACAGTAAACCTCAGATAGGAGGTTAAATAGACTACAAAAATAGGTGTCATGAGATGAATTCTCTGCTATTAAAAATACTGAAATGTCTCACCAGACTTCAGAGTGTTTCTAATTTACAATGCTGCTTTACACATTGCATTTAAAAAAATATGTTTCTCCAAGACTTTTTTCAATATGATGTCTCCTTCATTATTCATGTTATTTAAAAAAATAAATAAAATGGGTTACTGGCATAGACGGGACACAAATGTATATCATATAAAGTTAAAACAATATATAAAATGTAAAAACAAAACTATAACCAATGTTAAAAACATACTGAAAAGAAATTAAAAAGCTGCTTTCTTAATGAAATTTCTATAGCAATATTATAACTGTATTGAATAATTACAGTATTCTTCCAGTGTCTTTTCAGATCCCTGTATGTCTTGAATGGACTATCCTCTGGTATTTCATGACTTATACTGACAATACGACCTCTCTTCATGCTGTATATGAAATATAAGATATGATACAGCAGATAATATAATATTATATATATATTTTTTCTTTTTTGTCTGTTATGCTGTATTTTAAAGTCAGTTCATCATCATTTGTTTTTTTTTCATTATTTTTAACATATTTAGTTTAGCTTAAATCTAAGTGGAATCTCTCTCGAAACTGCTTCCTGTGAAAATGGTTGTGACCAAAGTATATATACTGCTTGAACCTATGATTCCATGGTAAAGGGGCAGCTACCTTAACCACTAGGCCACAGCTCTCCTTAAACTGTATTAAACCTTAAGACATTTACTACTACTTGTCATGTACATTGTACTAACAAAGTGTTTTTAAATTTTGAACCACTACATTAGAAAATTTCTTTATGAAACTACCAGTCTCTTATATATGATCTTTACAGGCATTAATTAAAATGGTAAATGGATGGAGAATGGCACATGACATATACATGTATGTATTGTAAATTTGAATATAAACATGAACTTAACCATGTACATTACTCACGAGAACTGTCAGTTTCAACTTGAATGATTCAATTACTATATTAATTTGAGCCGCGTCACGACAAAACCAACATAATGGGTTTGTGACCAGCATGGATCCAGACCAGCTTGCACATCTGAGCAGTCTGATCAGGATCCATGCTGTTCACTATCAGTTTCTCTACTAGCTATAGGGTTTGTAAGCGAACAGCATGGATCCTGATCAGACTGCGCAGATGCGCAGGCTGGTCTGGATCCATGCTGGTTGCAAACCCATTATGTTGGTTTTGTCATGACGCGGCTCATTTATGTTTCTTGTAAGATGAGTTTATTTTGTTATTCAGTTTATTTTAATGCATTTGTTTTGGTATATGAGCTTTACATTGATTGTAATAATATGACAGTTTAATTAATATGACAGTTTTAAGTTCTCTTTATGGTATGTCAATGCATCAGGCATTTGAAATTACCTCAATACTGCATGCAATATTAAACCACCACTGGGCTAAATATTTTAAATGGAAATAAAATAAAATCAATAATGAAAGATCTATTGGTCTAATTCTGTAGCCTATTTGGCTAATAGTAAGCAAAAGATTACTTTTCATACAAATAATAACATTTATTATTATAAACCTATAAATTTTCTCCCTAAATACACACAAATCTTGAACCGTGAATATACTTCAACTGATAGAAATATCTTGTGTTATATTAGTGACAATTCATTAAATAAAATTTAGTGATGCAAAGTTAATTAATTTAAGTTTAACAATCTTCAGGTCAAAATGTTTTCTGTTAATTATGTGATTTACATTATAAAACCATAAAACTGTGTAATTAATGAGTAAGTAAGTTCAGACAAGTTATTGTGACAGTTAATGCTATGAAGAAGAAGAGCATCAACCTCTCAACTAATGAACTTTAAACTCATGACAGTTCACCTTTAACATAAACAAATGTTATTGTTTCCTAAATGCATCAAATCTTCAATTTTATACTCTATATGAAAAAAAAATCATGTTATAAAAATAAATGAAATTATTCAGTAAATAAGTAAGTAAATGATATCAAATAAAAATAAGTATTAAAAAGGAAAAAAAACGAGTCAATAAATGAATTTATTTATTGTATACTTATGAAGAAATATTGAGAAATATTGATGAAATAATATGCGTATTTTCAGTTTTTCCATATCTTCACTGTAAAAATTTATTTTTCATTGCAGTGAAACATATTTTCCATATTTTCACTGGTGTCTTGCCAGACGACTTTCTTCTAAATTCAGTCAATATTAAAAATTTAAGTGAAAGTCTTTCATTAATGTGTCCAAAAATAAAAAAAAAATAAAAAAAAAATAGAAAAATGTAAATAATCAGAAAATTCAAGTTTTTTTCTATAAATACAGGATTCATTTTCATCTTGTGGTATGAAAAATATCATATTTCACTTGTGGCTACTAGTAAATGCCACTAACGAATCATTTATTTTCATACCACTCAATGAAAATGAATCCTATATTTATAGAAAAAGCTTGAATATCTTCTATTTATTATATACTTATAAATGAAATAGTGAGAAATATTAATGAATTAAATGCGTTATTTTGTTTTTTCCAATTTTCACTGTAAAAATTTATTTTTCCACATTTTCACTGGTGTCTTGCCGGACTACTTTGTAAAAAATTCAGCTAAAACACAAACTTTAAGGATTAGTCTTTCAAATTAAAATTTCCAAAAAAAAGGAGAAAAATTTATATAACAAACAAAAAATTCAAGATTTTTTTTCTATAAATACAGGGTTTATTTTCATCGTGTGGTATAAAAATTATCATATTTCATTCGTGGCTACAGCCTGACTTGTGAAATATTTATTTTCATACCACTTGATGAAAAAAATCATGTATTTATTGAAAAATTTCCTCTATTTATTACCTAAATGAATAAGTAAGTAAAAACTATAAATAATGAATAAATTCATAAAAATTAAATAAATTATAATAAAATCAAATAAATAGATTAAAGATCCTGTAACACATTTT